>NC_079900.1:14015616-14251709 GCF_024868665.1 Triplophysa rosa | reverse complement strand
ACACACACACACACACACACACACACACACACGCACGCACAGTGAAAGCACACATTTAAGATAAAGGAGAGAGAAACACAGGTCAAATATTAAACAGACTATAAATTCCTATATGCAATATTAATTAAGTAAAACTTTAACATTCTAATTCTAAAGCAGCCCCCCAGCCAGGCAAATAGTGCAAAAAACAGTATGCAAACGGTGGCAAGGAACCCAAAACTCTAATCGAGAAAAAAAACTTCAGGAGAACCCAGGCCCAACCAGGGGATTCCAGTTCCCCTCTGGCAAAAGCTGCTGCCTCTGCACAAGCTCGACAGTGCTTGCACAACAAGGCTAAATAAAAAATAAATAAACTTACTACAGTTTTTGCCCATTGCTTGAACACTATAGACACATGCTTAGACCAAAGTAACAAAACTTGAAGCTTTTGTTACTATACCTTAAACACAGTGTAACCATACCTTAAACAAAAGCGCTGCTTTGCACTTTAGTTGCAATTCTGCAACACACTTGCTTCTGCACACTACACACTATTTCACACATAAGACACTTCGTTCATAAATGAAATCTCATGGGTACCATTGGGAAAACACATCTATTCAAAATACAAAACACATTGGGTGATTGAAAACACTTAGACACACACCTGAAAAATCTTACTTACAAAACTGAACACCAATCAGCCAGCCATAAATAGGCCTCAGTTGAGCCATTTTGACAACTTTGCAAGCATGGAGGCAGGGAGAGCAAGTTATTTACAGTAGTGTATTTTGGTTTTATTTTATTTTTATTTTTGCGTTACTGCATTTACTGTACTGTACTGTAAAGTATAGCACTGTGATGTACAGTATTGAGTTGATGTCATTTGTAACCTTTCAGTACTTTCATTTTTGGTTGTTGTGAAAATCTTTGTTGGAAAAATACATAACAAAAACTGTAAGTGTTGCATGAGCTTCACAGAATGCTAACCGATGAACTGAATAAAAACAGTGAAAATTAAAGACTACAGTGTTTTATATAAAGTACACTAGTGTGTTGCTGCTAATCTGAAAGTGTATTCATATGATGCAAGTGTGTATCATTTTGTCATTAGAGTGACATTTTGACAAAGGATTGTTAGGTTTTGATAGCAGAGTTTCAATTTGACATAGATGTGAATGGTTTATTTCCCAGTGTTGTGTCTTGTGTGCTTGTGTGTAAAGTTTTGACACAATGAGCCGAAGTTTTGTAAAAAGTGTTCAAGCAATGGGCAAAAACGAATAGGAAATTATAGATTTAAGATTATCATTAATAATCTAATAGCATTTGAAATTTTGTAGTGAAGACGTGTCAAGTGCCGCGTCCTTCTTTATCCAGCTCTATCATCTCAGCTCTTCCCATTCTCCGCTCTACCATCAGGGCCGAAATGGGTCGACTAATTGTATGATAGTGGATGAGTAAGTAATTGATGGAGAAAGTTATCTTTTTTTATGCATTTGGCAGACGTTTTTATCCAAAGCAACCTACATTGCATTGTTTTATACATTTGTTTCTGACTATGTGCAATCCCCTGGGATCAAACCCTTGACCTTGGCGTTGCTAGTGCCATGCTCTAACCACTGAGCCACAGTGTATTTTTGTGTAAAATCTTTTATCTCTGGTAAATTGTAAAAACACAAACCCAAGGCCTGATGCTGATGCAAACTTTTCTCTCAAATGCATATTTCAACAAAAACTCATTCTCCTCTGTTATTAAGTTTTCATTTAAACAACAATAAAGGCGCATTTGCTGCAAAATCCGTCGCTTGGCTTTTGGCATCTCCCAGTCAAGAGAAAGCTGCTCAATAAAACATTGCTTGAATAGTAAAACTTTAATGGCTCTGTCTTCAGGCATTAGCCCACATGAACACACATTTAGGGCATCTTTTCTGCATAAGCCTTATCTGGAAAAGCCACCCCTCCTCCCAACTCCTAAAATCACCAGAGAAGATAGTCATTTAGCAAATAGAACTGCATCCCAGATCAACAAAGCATTTTTTCTGTTATTACTGTTTTTCTGGTATTAATCATTTTGCATGCATTCAGGTAAATGTAATGTCCCAGTTATGGCACATTATAGTGGGCAAAATATATTTACTACTAATATGAATGCTACTCTTAAAATTTGAGTTAAACAGTTTTTCTGTTTTGTATGAAAGAGTTAGTTCGCCCATAAATATTCTGTCGTCATTTACACAAGGCTTCAGAAGACTTATCTGTTAAAACAATACCAGTAGTGTATAGCTACACACTATAATGGACACATTATAATAAAAACAAAATTCATACATACTGTACATACTCATAGACTAATACATGCATGAACAAGTGAGATTCATGGTGACAGACAGTGAGAGGGATTAAATGCTAATCTGATGATGTGGCACTCTCAGTGAATACAATAAAACAAAATAGATCTTTTTATTGAAGGCTGTTGATGAAATCAGTTTAACTCACCATACAAAAGCACTATGATCCCGGAAATCCACTGAAGCCTTTCTCCTATAATGTCTTAAGCACTTCAGAGGATATAGAAAAATATTTCCATAGGCCATTTACTAAGAAGCTTTAGTTTTAAAAAACATTTATTAAATTGCATATATGTTTGTTGGTTTGATTAATGTCATAGCTATTTAAAGTTAAACTGGGAATATTAAAATGTTCTTTGTGACATTTTTTGTAAGGTCTCATAGTCAATTAATAGAATGTTTTTGTTGTTTTTAATAACATATTTTAATAACAAAATCACTCCAGTATTAGTTTTGAAATATTACTAGCCAATATTCATTGTATGAATCCCCCCTCGCTCGCTCTCTCTCGCTCTCTCTCGCTCTCTCGCTCTCTCGCTCTCTCGCTCTCTCGCTCTCTCGCTCTCTCGCTCTCGCTCTCTCTCTCGTGACATCACTGTGGAGTTTGAGTTCAGTAATGAAGAAGTCTGCCCCCCATCTATTCCTATTCCACGAACATGTCTGAACACAAATCTCATCACAGTCAGCTCCGCCACATTCACTTCGATGATGACAAATGAAGCACCAGTTCAATTATCATGTATAATGTAGACACACCCTCACATTACACCATTAAATAATATCTTAAATGATACCTTTTGGACATTCATAAGATATCTTGTTATTGTAAAAACAATTCATTTGAACATGAAGCAACCACAAGATTCATAGATGAAATAGATGATATGCAATATTAACAATTTGTTGAACAAGATGAATGAAAAACTTCTTGGAGATGAAAAGAATAAAACAACATCTCCGGGTAGAAGGGTAAACAGACATTACATATATATTTACGATCTGACACAGACACAGTTCTGTCAATCAGAGTAGTTTTTACATATATAATTACATTGTCAAAATAATCGATGTTTTATCTCTTTTTATCCTTTTTTTTTTACAAAGGCACCCACCTTCCTCAGATTGAATAGACTCCGGGGCTAGTTTGACTGAGCAGGGATTTTAAACAGAACATTTACAAACTCTAATATCGTAATGGTTATTTCGAGCAGACATGATAAGCAGCTCTGATGATGACTGTATGACAAATTCCTCTCCCTCGGGATGGACCAAAAACACAAGGCTGAAAAATCGCAGTCCTCCTCCTCCTCAAACTGTGCTAAAATACAATTCATCATTCACATCTCGAAAGTTATTCATGGAGTTTTAGTCTTACAATGCATAATACAAAAAACTAAAAGAACCGTTTGGAGCCGCCTTGCACCATCTGATCAAGAATTGGTGTTTCACAGGTTTCAAGGTTCAGATTACTTGTACAGAAGACTGATGACATAACAGATGACCACAATAGTTGCATCGATCCATATGCAAACTGAACTCAGTCCTCTTTTGGAAGGAAATCCAAGTTGTCGCTCTGGTTGGTGATGGCTTGCTCCAGCAAGGCTCTTTGGGTGAGAGCAGGAAGGTAAAGAAAGCCGTACAGGAGCCCTAGCAACAGAAGAGCAATGATCAGAGGAAGACCCCAATCAGTGGTCATGATGGGCTCTTCGCAGTGGGCCTGAAGAAAAGACCCCTGCATTGTGCCGGCGGCTGATGGAGAGAAACCGAGAGATGTTTTAGTATTATTACTCCAGAGGTCCGCTATCCAGAGACTGCTGGGACGCGTGTGTGTCTGTACGTTTCCCCTTGACAGGACACACCTGCCACGAGCCACTTTGCAACATAGCTGTCAAAGTGACACAACAGCCAGATGTCAACCAATCAGGCCGGTCCTGCAGACACGTCCAACAGACTGATGCTAAGGGCGTCGGAGAGATGCCAAACTTTGATGCTGTCACGAGTACACATCAAGCAAAGGATATTTCATCACAGTCGCTTTTAAGGGTATTACCTGTGCACGACTGTTGACCGAAATCACTCACAAACTAACATAAGGGCTGATTTTAAATGTTATGCAACATTGTTTGGGCACAGCACACTATGTTACAACTAATACCTGAAGTCAGTGCTGATGTCACCATGAAGACATCACCTCTCCAATCTGTAGTTTGGATTATAAACGTAACTACTTGCATAATGCAATTATGTAACTCTTGGTAACATTTTATGATACCTTCACTTTCTAGATGGTAGATTTTCAATTAATACATATTTTTACTAGTTATATCAGCATGATGGTGTATTCCAGAATACCAGGATGTTAAATTGTTTAAAAACATACTTCGGAACAGCCGTTTTATTTTAGAATCAATTTGATTCACTACCATTTACTTGATATACTGTATATAGGCCATATGGCAGATTATTTACCAAGACAGTGCTGTGTTTGTTTCAATGCAAAATAAAATAAGTTTGCATACTTCTTGAGGAATGTGATCGTGACAAAAACCCTGGGCTTCCCAGAATGCAATGCACATTTAAGTTGATGATTAATAATGATTTGATGTGCAGCTCACAGTGGTGTAAAGTATTGGAGTAAATGTAATTAGTTACTGTACTTAAGTATCTTTTGGCTACTTTGTAGTTGTACTGAGTATTAAAGATATTAGCAACTTTTACGCTCTACTTGACTACATTTTTGAACAAGTAAATGTACGCTTTACTCCACTACATTTGTAATGACTAATGCAATTACACATTACATTTTGCATGGCACCTATTTTTTTTTTGCAGCAGTTTATTTTTGCTACAGAAGAATTAATATTGCCATTTAAAGGGCATTAAAGGTACTTCTTGTGAATTTTGCCCTTACTTCTTTATGTGAATACGAGTGCATTATCAGGTAGCTGACAATCGCTGGCTTTGACTTTTTAATTTTACCTAACATTATTTTATTTATCCGTTATATTGAAGAGACCTTTTTGAAGAATGTTGGCTTACTTATGAGCACTTGAGCTTAAATGAGACTTGGGTGTTTGTAATAGATGTAGGTTATGGTGTCGACCATGATTTGTTGCAATTTTGAGGTGTTCAGTCTTATTATGATTTAAGAAAATAAATGCGATTGCTCTCCTCACGAATCGACTGTTTCTTGTTTTTCATTGACACGTCTCTTAAGTGTTGAGGACTAGTGCTGCTTTGAGCCTACATTCAGTATGAGTCAAATACTCAAGTACTGTTCAAATCAGATACTTGAAGACTTTTACTGAAGTCGTTTTGGAATTGGTGACTTGTAACTTGTAATGGAGTAATTTTCACTGCAAGGTATCTGTACTTTTACTCAAGTATGGTTTTCAGGTACTCTTTACACCTCTGGCCAGCTCATTCGGGACAATTACGGGAATCATTCCCACATAATTGTAGTAAAAGGCTAATAGTAGTCAGGATAAATTGGGGAATTATTACTTCGTCTAATGAAATACTGGTACATATCTGTTGTGCATCTTTGTGGTGCTAAAAAAAAGACAGATTCTGCAAGTATTGACGGTTTCATCTGACGCACACACCTGACCCAAAGTTAACTTCCGGTCTGTGTTTGCATAACCCTAAGTGGCTAATAATATAACTTTATATTATATTTAACTCATATTAATAGTAATTTATATTGATATTTTATTGTATATTAATTGTATTAAATAAACAATTTGTTGAATTTTATTGTATATTAATTTTATCAAATAAACTATTTGTTGAATGGGTCGTGTAACTTTGTCGCATTTAAGTTTAGCCAAGTAATGGTTCTTCTACTGGCAACCCAAAATATTACTAGACTTTTAACTTAATAGAAATGTAATTTACTTGTTATTTCTTGTTTTCAGAAATAATCTGCAGGGACTCTGAAATTACCTGAAATTAAATTTGGGCTGCAAAAGTATGCATGCGCAGTAGGCTAACGTTTGTTTATGTTGTTGCTTTAAAACCGTCTATATAAACATGTACTTTGTAGGTACAAATAAATGGCATATAGTCCCAGAAGACCACAATTGCCCGAATTGATGTTAAAACAGGAAAGGGACATTCAGTGTAATGCCACTTATAAATGAAGCAGTCTGACTCAGATGGGCGGCCTTAACCTCCGCTGAGAAAGGACTTTCCCTCAGCGCCTGAAAATCAGGTCACCTCACTGTGGAGCACCAAAGCAAGGACAGGACACACACTACAGGAGATATCAAAAGTATCCATTGTTTTTCAAAAACCAAAGCATGTTTAACAGATGTGGGATGTAACTAAATAAATAATAAATGATAGAAATAAATATTTAATAATTTTATATAAAAGCATGATAATATAAAACCTAAATAATCAATTTATTTATTTATTCCTTCAAAATGATCTAACTGACGTTCTACAATAATTTGTAAACAATATCCATATTTATTGTATATCATTTATGCATCACACAAAGCATGCATGCCATGTCGTGCACCCATTTCATCTGGCACAACAGCAAAGTAATTACATGACTCAATGCATATGAATCAGTTGCAAAGGGAATGGCATTAGATAGCATTTTCCCAAAACATCAAGCATTGCATAACAGCTCAACAGAAACAAAGCCTACACACTCAATTAGGATTTCTGTACGGGTTGAGGTAAAAAAGGGAGTAAAAGAAATAACAATTGAAGTACAAAAAGAAAAGGTCTCCTTGTCTCACTAAGAACAGGCAGAACAAATCATCTCGACTCAGCCGCACTTGATCTAGTCCTGAGTTTGGCTGCATTGGCTCTTCTGAACCGATTCTTGCGGTTTGAGTCGCCTACAGACATGGAGGCTGCGTGCGTTATATAAAGCTCTGTACCCTGGCCACTGCATTACGGTAGCTTATACCCGTCATCACTAAACTGTAGGATGAGGGCATGAATCTACATACCCTGTTGTGCTTATACACACATATACTTACTGTATTAAAGCAACATTCTCCTGACACTATGACCCGTGTACTATTTTTATCTCAGCCAGCACTGAGAACTTCACTGCTAAGTGAGGCATGGTTTAGCTGAAGTAATGTATGAAAAGATGCATTGAAAATACCACATTTGGTCATGACACTTACAAATCTAAATAGCCATTGATTTAAAAAGCCTGGAGATATTTGACATGCACTTATAAGTCTGTATATGTTAAAGGGATAGTTCACCTCAAAAATGAAAATTCTGTCATGAATTACTCACTCTCTTGTTGTTCCAAATCTGTATACATTTCTTTCTTCTGCTAAACAC
The DNA here is from genome assembly GCF_024868665.1 of Triplophysa rosa. Classification (NCBI taxonomy): domain Eukaryota; kingdom Metazoa; phylum Chordata; class Actinopteri; order Cypriniformes; family Nemacheilidae; genus Triplophysa; species Triplophysa rosa. Next base: position 14,244,063 of record NC_079900.1, on the reverse strand, counting down.
ACAGGAAGATATTTTGGAAGAATGCTTTTAACCAAACAGTCCTTGGACCCCATTGACTATCATAGTAAGAAAAATTACTTTTTTGTTTGTTTGTTCTGTTGAGCACAAAAGAAGATATAACGAATGTAGGACAGCAAACAGTTCTGGGGCACTTTTGACTACCATTGTCATTTTTCCTACTATGATAGTCAATGGGGTCTAAGAACTGTCTGGTTAAAAGCATTCTTCCATATATCTTCCTGTGTGTTTAGCAGAATAAAGAAATGTATACAGATTTGGAACAACTAGAGAGTGAGTAATTCATGACAGAATTTTCATTTTTGGGGTGAACTATCTCTTTAACATAAGTAACACATAACAGACTTATAAGTGCATGTCAAATATCTCCAGGCTTTTTAAATCAATGGCTATTTAGATTTGTAAGTGTCATCCTTTCTCATGACCAAATGTGGTATTTTCAATGCATCTTTTCATACATTTCTTCAGCTAAACCATGCCTCACTTAGCAGTGAAGTTCTCAGTGCTGGCTGAGATAAAAATAGTACACGGGTCATAGTGTCAGGAGAATGTTGCTTTAATACAGTAAGGATATGTGTGTATAAGCACAACAGGGTGCGTATAAGTGCAACGGTGAGTAATTGACAGAATTTTTGTTTTTGGTTGAACTATCCCTTTAAAATCAGAGACAGTCCCATATTCTTGGAGACATATAAACTGTTCCTGGTGTTCACATGGTGAATAGAATATGCAGTGTGTGCATTGTGGTGCTGTAGTTCTCATATGACCAAGCAAATGTAGTCATACCTACTTTGTTGATCTGATTAAAAAGTCAATACAGTTATTGAGTCAATACAAGGGCTATGTGACCTTCACTATAATATTGTGATAACTGATCTCTGGATTTGTATAACTATTAGAAATTTTAACCAGACAGATGTGGTCAGCTGGATTACAGGACGGTTTTACACAACGCCCGGTTTTTAGTCCAGGTGAGGGGGTTGAGTATTCCCTATAGAGATACTGCAGAGGTTATTTTAACTGGACTTAATCTCTTACATAATAGACAGGACCGTTTAAAAATGGTGGCTCTACAGAACAAGCCCACTAAACAACTCTATTATAATAATATTGAGGCACAGGGTTGCCTTACAAAACTTACATTCTGTATTCACAGTGCACTGTATTTGTAGGACATAGCCTCGCGCATTTTGACAACTCTTTCACAGAATGCTTTTCTAGTGCTCTACCAAAGCACATCACGGATTTTAACCCATGAGCGCAGACTGTAATGGATCAATAAAGCACGTTAATACACCGCCTGCCTCTGTCCCCGGAGTATGAAAACTGTGACACGATGCAGGAGCGTCATCTTGCGGTGTAAGAGAGTCTTGCAGGTTAGTAATATGCACGATTTTAAAAATATTTGAAGAAAATATATTGAAATATATAATGTATGGATTATAATATTTTTATATATAATATATACGAGAGAGTGAGGAAGAGAGGAATCGATTCCCAACCCTAAATATAATCTTATATTAAATGAATTAAATTAAATAGTATTTATGTTACACAGTCATGTCCAGTTGATATAGGAATATCCTGCTTTCAAACACGTTTCAAACAATAAACAATTGAACAAGGACGCAGATTAAAAAAGTAGCATTTTATTATATTTTTACAAGATGCTCTGCCTCAACTCTTTTGCGCTAACCGGAAGCGGAAGTAGCAGGGAGCGGTTGACCTTATGTCTATGGTGGTTGACAGCTTCTAGTCATTTGAGGAGCCTAGCTAGCAAAACAATACAATATTCGCAGAGATGGAGCTTTGCGAAATATTATACAACAAGGCGGAATACATCGAAACGGTACGTAAATAAAACCAATTAACGTTATTTAGGCATGGGTTTCCCAGAAATTAATGGTTAGTTATGACAATTAATGTCTGTATCAAAGGGTCCCATCTTGATCATGTAACAGTTAACTTAATTACTACTCGCATCACAACCTTCCATTTGATCTGTGTAGGCATCGGGCAATAAAGTCAGCAGACAGTCGGTTTTATGCGGCAGTCAAAACATTGTACTAAACGGAAAAGTGAGTCACATCTTTTTTCTTCATTAGTCTATTATCATTTTCTTCAGTTCTCTTAAGCAGATGCGTTAACTGTGTGTGGTACAATGCATTTTTTTCAGACTATTGTGATGAATGACTGTATCATCAGAGGAGATCTTGCTAATGTCAGAGTTGGGCGACATTGTGTCATTAAAAGTCGTAGCGTAATCCGACCACCGTTCAAGAAATTCAGCAAAGGGTGAGTAGTGCTGCTGTCCTTATGCACTCACTTTACATTTAGCTGGCTAAAAGTTGTCATTTTAGTTATGTTTATTTGCTTGTATACATCAGGGTGGCTTTCTTCCCTCTACATATTGGAGATCATGTGTTCATAGAAGAGGACTGTGTTGTCAATGCTGCACAGATAGGATCATACGTCCACATCGGCAAGAACTGTGTGATTGTAAGTAGCCTTCATTTGTTTTGTAGTAGTGACTGATATTTTGACCTGGAGGTGGTGTTTACAATAGGACTCTTGTATTTCAGGGTCGACGCTGCGTCTTGAAGGACTGTTGTAAGATATTGGATAATACTGTCCTTCCCCCAGAGACAGTGGTTCCACCATTCACAGTGTTCTCTGGTTGTCCAGGTGGGCATGCTACAAATTATTTTTTTATGCTTTCTGTTAGTTACTGAAGTGATTTTGTGTTTTAATTATATTTTGCAAGTGAATTATTTTGTCTAATGTCTTCTCTGTGATTCTGTATTTCAGGTTTGTTTTCAGGAGAGCTCCCTGAATGTACACAGGAACTGATGATCGATGTTACCAAGAGTTACTACCAGAAGTTCCTCCCTCTCAGTCAAATTTAGAACTAAAGTTGAGTTTTGTTCTCTCGGGACCAAAGGCACTAATGGACTGTCCCCCCCCATCCTGTGCTCTACAACAAGAACATTCATACCATAATTTCTGTTCTAATGCACAGTTGTACTTATCTGCAGTAAAAATCCCTATCTATCATGGTTATGCTAACAGAGAATATAAGCAAGCAGTATTTAAATTAGACGCACCATATCTTGCATTACCTGCATTTCTCAGCATGTGTAGATCTGTGTTAAATGGATCTCATCTCATGCCGAGGCACACGGCAGGCATGGATGCCTGGAAAAATATCACAAGACCAAGATCAGCTGATAGACTGAATGGCCTTTATTTATTACAATGCTTAGCTTTACCATCCCTGTGACACTAAATGTTTTCTGTGTGCAAAAACACTAGTTGTTAATAAATGTTTTTTTTTTTAGGTATATACTGATTCATTACAAGTGACTACAGCAGTATTTTGAAGGCTTTTTTGAAATAACATTTCATGCAACAAAAATACTGTGTAGGCATAGATACACTTTAGTATCCAAAGCTGCATTTTCGACACACTTTAGTATCCAAAGCGGAATTTTCTCATTTTTGTGAGGTAGGGATTGTTTATACCGCTGTTTTTTGTAGATGCAAAGAATGTTCTAAAAACATGCTGCATAAAGTTTAGCTATAGGAATAAGCACCACCCTTCCACTTAAATGAAAGGGAAAAAATGATTTTAAATTATTGTAGGCACAAACAAAGTGCAAAAACAATGTATAAAAATCAAATAAGTAAAATGATTTAAAATAGATTTAAAACTGTAAAAGTTTAACCTATATAGGTTTTCATACAATAAGCAACACCTCATGTACACTTTTTACACGTGGTGTACTGGAAAAATGCGGAGGTTATCAGAAGTCAGGCCTCTATCCGTGCTTTTCTGTACAAGCTGCCTTTAAAAGAAGGGAATCATTGTGGTGTAGCATCCCTGGTATAGTGCACACCAGCAGGCTACCAAGCATAAAAGTTCATTAGTCAAGATTCCATTCACACAACCACCGCTGACACTGAGCCTTTTGTTCCTCGCTCTCCACTGGGCTGCTGCTCCTCCTGTGCACTGTCTCTGGTTCTTCTTGGCTCTCTTTCATCTCAGCTTGTGGCTCTGTTAAAATATTCTTCAGTAGATCATCTAGAGGGTTCACACACCTTTGTGGTGCCCATTTGGAGTCCAGGCTGGGCAGAAAAGGATCTGGGGCTATAACCTGGATTGGTTCCTTCTCTTGTGGAATATGCAGGAAGTACGCATGCAACATCATGCGATAAGGAGTGTTGTCTGTCCGTAGACTGTAGGTGTAATCTCCCACTATGGGGTGATGAATAGCACTACAGTGGACTCTGAGCTGGTGCGTCCGTCCTGTAAAGCACTTGCGTATTCACTAAATTGGAAAACATTGGTTTATGAATTTCATGTGTATTGTTCAAATCTAAATTTGATACCTGTCAGAGGCTGCAAAAGCACTTTTGTGACTGGATCTCCTTCATATGCTCCATACTCTAAAACCGTAAGCTCTGTCTGGCTGGGTTTAGGATTCTCACATCCTATGGCACATAAGAGTGTAAATCTTTTGGTATTAAAGGGATGGTATGGCAAAAATGGTATTCAACCCAAAACTGTATGGTTTTTTTGGAACACAATTGTTCACTGTCATAATGTTCACATTCACTTTCATTGTATAGAAAAGACTAGTCTCTTCTTCTATAGTGAAAAGACATGAGGGGAAGCAAATACATATCTGTGTTAAATAATTTTAATTTTTAGGTGAATGATAACTTAGCTAAGGTATTTAATAGGGATCCACTGATACCAGTATCGGTATTGGGCCCGATACTCCATGTACTCGTACTCGTATAGATATACCGATACCAAAGACCGATACTTCACGTGACATACCTGACAGAACTGACTGAAATTTGTGCTTTGAAAGTTTGTGACAAGCACATAAAATTGTCTTTTTTTCATAATGTGTTTTGAGGCAAGTTTCATTGGGTGGTGCTTGGAAAATTGGCACCTCACAAAAAAAATACAGGTACAGGCATCCGTATCGGCGAGTACCAGGAAAAATATCTGTACTTGTACTCGGTCTTTAAAAAATGGTATCGGAGCATCCCTAGTATTCAATAAAGGATACTGACCTTCTGCTCCTTCAATGCACATCATATGGGTCTTGCCCTCTGTTGTGTTCTTGCCAATTGCAAAGTCCAGAGTCATTCTTTCCTCAGCCACAGTGCCACGGACCTGCACATAGTAAACAAGACTTTGTATGTTGAAAATCTCACAATTATATCAGTAAAATACTGAATGGCACAGTACCAGCGCAAGATAAGCTTTGGTAACCAGTCTCTCTTTAAAACAGCGGTATGCATGCCCTGCTGCTGCCTTATTCAGTGCTACACATAAAGCTCCACTTGTAGAGAAATCCAGCTGATGACAAAACCTGAGGATATTAGAAGAATATAAACAAACATAAAGTACTTGTCTCATATAAATGGTCACATACGATACTCAATGTGGCAGATTACACCAAAGGGAAAAAGACCTGAAGCCATAATAGGTGCCAGGATCTGCAAGCTCTGGGAAGTGATGCTTCAGCTGACTCTGAACAGTCTGCTTCTCGTACCACATTTTGCTGTCAATACGGATGTCCCAGTGTTTGTTAACAACTATATAGTTTTCGCTGTGGTACAAAACACTGAGATTCTCCAGACTCGCAGGCTCCATGTTCACTTTCTCCTGCAAAACAGCACCAGGGTAATTCTGCAACCAATGACAAAATATCTAATAACACATATGACGCTGGTCTGGTGTGGATTATCCGATTTCTGACTGTTCAAAAACTTACTATACAGACTGTTTTGATACCCGATTTAGAAGGGCACAGTTGGTGCGCGCTATCTTCTAACGTTACTTGTATCGATCCAACTGTTTTGTTTTCGTGTTTAGAGCAGGACGCATTCTGGATGAGGTGTCTTATTCAGCAGATCTTCTTTTGAGTAAACACTGGATCGTACAAATGTATGTTCTTCATTGGTTGTGTAAAATTAAAATCAGCGAAGATGAAATGAACACACTACTTCTGTTGAAATCTAACTTGTGTGTGCATCTTATTCTTCTTCGTCCTTAGATTTTTGGGGCATTACACCCGTTGTGCACAACGCCACCTACTGCACGTTTGTGTGTGCGTGTTTTTTCGTTTTCAAAATAAAAGCCCCGTTTGTTCAACTTATTTAAATCACGCGTATACATTATTCCACATAATAATAATTTAATATAATTTAAAACCTGTCAACTAATCGATGACTATTTAGCAACGTTCAAGATTTAACCACTCTAATTTAAACGTGTAAAACACAAAACACGCATGCGTATGCCAAATTTATGTCGCAGTGAATTGTGGGAGTCATCGTTACAAACATGGCGTCTCGTGCGCTCGCACACTGTGTGCGCTCCATCGCTCGCGCTTCTGCAAGGTTAAATCAGGGAAATGCGCTCACGAGATCCGCCTGTGCGTCCCTCGTCTCAACCCATCGAGCGCTCTCTATCATGTCATGCAGTCAGGGGACGAGGTGGACTGAACTAGTGCGGGTGAGCTTTCTGCAGATGCCCAGTGTTTGTCTGGCCTGCTAGTTCTGGATTAACATTGACCTACCGGTGTCTTTCCTACACATCTCGTCCTGCATGACAGTTGGCGACCGCTCTTCAAAAGTTTATATAGTGTCATTAAAGATATACATATTTCGCATTCAAGCAGCGGTTTTAAACACTTTCATCGTAATTATGTATAGGACGTAAAAGTTGATCTGTTTCTTTCATCCGCACCTGTTCTGTTCGTTGTGTTCTCTTATTAACCAGTGTTAAGAAATGCAACCTAACTTATGAGTGGCATGTGGTGCCACTCGCTTGAATATTTTCATTTTGTTTCATTTAATACCTACAACTGATAAAAGATTGGAGACTTATCACCTTTGTTTTGCACGTGTCTAGATTTCAGGGCCATCTATTCAGCTGTGTCGGCATTATGGAGATCTTCCACCCCTCACTTTAGAGAGCATCCAAGACCGGGTTATGTATGTCCTCAAACTGTACGACAAGATCAATCCTGAGAAGGTGAGAAATGCTTACTTCATTGTGTTTTTATTTCTTTTCTTTTGTTGCGTGGGTCATTCACATCATTTTCTTTTTTATGGCATTTGTGTACAGTATACTGTACTATGGACGTACAGATTTGCTGTTACAAAATTAGAATGACTGCTTGGTTACGTTGATACAAGTATTTGTGAAATGTCTGATATAATATACTTTCCCCCAAGCTTCAAAAAGCATCTCATTTCATGAAAGATTTGGGACTGGACAGTTTGGACCAGGTGGAGATTATCATGGCTATGGAAGATGAGTTTGGTTAGTATGGGTTTCTCCTGTATTTCTGATACTTGATGATGTTTCTTCATTTCTTCAGTGTTATTTCACTCTTCTGCCTCTGTATGTTGTCCTTAAATTTCTTCTGTCCACCAAATAGTAAAGGGTTAGTTAGTTCGCAGAAAATTTGCTGTTAATTTACCCTTAGGACATCCAAGGTGACACTGTCACTTCAGCAGGACAGCAAATACATTTTTCAGTTAAAACTGTGGTGTTGGTCATAAAAATCTAATTCCTGAGTTTTTTTGAGTCTGAAATGCAGATACAACAGCATTTGAAAGAGATTCCCACATCAAACTTTACCAAACCCAATAGTAATTCTTGTGCTTCCTGATCATATATTTGCCTCTCGTGAAGTGAAACTGAATATTGTACAATATTATTTAAAACGTTATCACCAGTAATCCTAGAAAGAGAGTTAAATCGAGTAGGGCACATGGAAGCAACTGGATTCCCCCGAAGTTTCAGATGCATTAAGGACATTTGGCGGAGGCTATAGATTAATGGTAATAAAAATAAGTTTCTCGCACAGACCTGTTGTTTCGTTTAGGGCATGAATATACTGCCAGAAGGTGCATGGAATAATTTTGTGTTTTCTGTATCTGTTTTTGACCTTCCAAAGAAATCTTTACTATTCTACTGAAGAAACTATTTTCCCTACAACTGGTAGAGCCTGAGGTTGACAGCAAATTTTCATGAAATAATAAACTGTGAACTATTGCTTTGACCGCTTTGAATGAAAAGACAATCATCTGTTGTTTGATTGATTGTACATTGATCATCCACAGGATTTGAGATTCCAGATGCAGAGGCTGAGAAGCTTATGACTCCTGCGGAGATCGTACAGTACATTGCAGATAAAAAAGACGTGTATGAATAGAAGCATGTCACATGGTGAGTGTGCAGTCATTTAAGGTGTAAATTGTAGGTGGCCTTTGTCTGCTTTTATGTAGCCCACGAAACATCTGAAATTATAATTTTTTATTGTGTTGAAGTTTAATGTTCTTTTATATCCTCAGGTACAGAAGATTAACATTAAACAATATGGACATGGATCAGCTGTATCTACGCAGTGTCCAGTTTCTTTCATACCCCTTTTTGTCTCTTATGGAGTCAACTGCCTTGTCATGTATACTGTTGTATTTAATGAAAATGTCACTATAAACTCTTATGAGCTTGAGCTACTAAATAAATCTAAGACAAATGGTTATTCATTTGTTTTTCTTTAACATGTGAGACTTCGCTAGTCCCTCTAGTGGTTGGAGTGTGTTACTACAACCTCATTTCAAGGTCAAAGTCAATTGATAATGTCAGCGGTTTTTTTTGTAGTTAAAATACTTTTACCTATTTTAAGTGGTTTCATTATTGCTCAGTTTTTCTAAGTGGCCAGACATAATAACTTTAGTTCAACCCATTATGAGGTTTGAGACCGGATTACCATCTTAAACCAAACCATGCAAAAAAAGTAATTACCAATCTTTTTAATATCCCTGCTATTACAGAAATGCTGTATTTGCCTCAAATTTCATCTGATCTATTCTGCAACACATTACCTAATGAAGGGGCAGGGTGTGTATAATGACTAGTCATGTAATGTCAAAGCCCACCATTGTGCAGTATAAATGATTTTTCAAGAGCATTAAAGGAAAAGTACATCAAAAAATGAAAATGGTTTCAATGTACTGTAAATGTCATCCCGTTCTAGCACTTATAACTAGTTGAATCACATCTGACACAAGAGCAGACATGCTTCCTATTTGATTTTAGTGCTGCGGTTTTTTTTCAGTGTAGCAAAGTAAGCTCAAAACGACTATCAAACATACATTTATAGTTTCGCTTCGAAATATGTATTTAATGATGGATGTGCATTTTTGAGGTTCAATACGTTGAGTCCCGTGGCTATTACATTATGGAATTTAAAAATTCTTTGTAGATGCTCTGGGATGGCATGAGGGTGAGTATATTAATAAGTAAACTACTCTAATATAACTTGCATCTTCATTTTAAACATGCCCAAAGTACTTTTTATTTCTTAGGTGAAAAACTTTGTCAGTAACCAATTAATACAGCAAAAAGGTAGACAGAAACACGCAAGATCCATATTCAATTCTTGTTATTGCTTATACAACTGTGGATGTCTTTCTAAAATTGTCCTTTTAAAAAGGCAGTTTTGGAAATGATATTTGAATTTTCAACCAAGTTGCATTCAAGTAAATTTCTGCATGAAAACAAGAAAGCAGCAGCACACCATGTCACTGTTAGGCTTTATTGCGGGTTCTACCCAAGTTATACAGCTTTGTATTCCGATATCAAGATCAGGACTTTACAAACAGTTATTATCAGTCTACAAGTACAGCCAACGAAAGACCTAAAATCTACTTTACTACTCAACTACCTCGTTACATATGCACTTAAGGGTACTAAAAATGAAAACCAAGCAACAAAGAGAGAAAAAAACAGCATTACAAGAAACATTTATTACACATTTGAGTATCTACCATGTATTATTAGACTAAACCTTGTGTCAATTGTTACCAATACAAATAAAGGATTGTCCTTCAAAAAGTGCAGTTCCCCAAGATAAAATTCTAAGATGACCCCAGGAAGACGCTGAAAAGAACTTCCTGCTCATTTAAGTATTCTTATTGACGTTTATTTCTAGTAATCTTCAAACAGTCTACCAAGCAGTGTGCATATAGGTTACATGTGAGCAAACTATTTCTTGACACATCTCTAGAAATGTTGGAGAATTTGCTATTCCACAGCCCGTTCCGTGTCGAGCGCTGTGAAAAAGGAAATGTTAATGCAACCCTCCATTTGCTATAACTGGCCAAATTTTGTGACCACAATAAAATAAAATCAATTTCAATCATGGCACGTTACAGAAATCGTATTTTTAAATCCCACCACTACGGCGGTTAGGATTTTATTAAGCAAAGACAAACATGGAAGCCTCACCCTACACTGCATAGACTTTCTTAGAATTTCTTCATGGTGGAAGTTTAGATTTAAACTCTCGTTCATCTGTTTCTTGTGCTGGTTTTACTAAAGCTTTTCGGGTTTATAATGACATGACAGCAATACTCACAGTTTGTTAAGTCAATTGCCTTAGCACATTGTTCAACAGTAGGAACCATTTAAAAGACATGGGTATATTTGCTCACAGGATAAATCAGAAAACAAATGACACTTTCAGTACAAAAGTAGAATGTCAGGCCAAGTCGTTTTTTTTTTGTCTACCTTTACCTGACTATAAAAACGGGGATTGTACATTGCTCATGAATATCCTCAAAACATCCATTTTGCAAGTGACATTTGAAGCATATACATTGTCCAGCTTTTACAAAAGAACAAATCCCTTTCTTTCCCCACTCCCCCATTATTTGGCATGACAGTGAAATATCAAAATGTCTTAGCATGACAGTTCTGTCTAACACCAAACAGCTGCACATACATAAAATGAAATTAAGAGGAAAAAGTGAGATAAAAGGAAGAGAAAGAAAATAAACAAATAATTAAAAGTGGAAATGGCTCTTCCCTGCGCTTTCAGAAGTCACAAGAATATGGAAACTTAGCACGGCTGCCAAAACAGCAAGGAAGAACTTATTCAGAACCATCGTTAAAGCTCAGCGCCAACTTCATACAATAACTAACACATACAAACATGGAACTCCAAAGCACACCGATTTCGAGCATTCCACATCGAGGGAGTAAATAAAAGTCACGGCAATCGAATCGCCCTCGAGACAGACCGCATTAGTTGCCTATACGAGAGGAGAATACTAGGGCTCCTGATGCGCAGGAATGGAGTGGACCACTCGAGCACGCAGGCATGAACACGCACAAACAAACGCTGTCTCACACTATAGCCAATGCACATGAAGAATAAAAGATAAACAAAAGGCAAAGTTCTCTAACCAAGACATCCAGTTTTCCAAAGCTACACTCTGCCTCGGAACAAAAATACAGTACAAGCTTTCAGTTCATTATATACACCAAGTGCAATTCCAAAAGTTAATTTTCGGCTTTCGTTATGTATTTTCTCTCGGAAACAACCTAACAATCCGCTTAAAATTTGTCAAACAAAATATGATAAGCCAGGTCTGGAATTAAGTAAACAAATCCTTTGATTGAAGTTTATTTGGTAAAGCAGTTACTTAAAATGGTTCAATACTGGCACACAACCATAAAGTAATAGAGTAATACTCAGGGTTTTGTAATATGCTTTTGAGACATTAAATATGGATAACTTAACACACCAAGCAAGATCTACTCCTCAAATAAAATAAAATGGAGAAAAACAGCTTAAACAGATATTAAGGTCCATGGCTTAGCCTAATGCTGACATCTTTCTCTCCCGCTCGCTCTCGAAGCGTCTCATAATTTGTGCACCTAAAATATAGTACAATAAAAAGGTCTGTAAATCTATGCACATTATTTAAACTACCAGCGATAGATTACATTCACCTCTGATCCAGCCTTCCTTGGCCACAAGTACAGAGGCAAGCCATTTTCAATGACAAACCAGCTTTGAGGAAGGGGAAAAGGAAAAAAAAAACGAAAAAAAAAAAAAAACGGAACCAAAATAAAATGTAAATAAAATTGTAATGAGCAGCCAAACATTGATTTATTAATATTGTAAGGAACTTCAGATTAACACAACCAAACTGTACACATTACAATCATTTTCTATTTGTAAACAGTTAAAAGCCACTCGACTTGTTGCATCTTCGGACACAATTTGAATCAAGGCAATGAAATGTGGACGACTTCTGCACTGTTAAAATAACCAAACAAGATTTTCTTTAACACCAGCTCTGGCGATGAGGAAATTACCGAAACACATAAAACATGACTTCAGACGGAGAAAAAGCGTTTCTGTAGGCCGAGTCACTGGCTACAGTATGCATAGTTACAGATTTCTGCTTTTTCTTACGACATATTTGACAGTTACTTGGACAGTCACAAAGGGAAAACATGGAGCCACTCGGTGGGAAAAGGGAAGGAGGACTAGATAGTGATTCAGCAAACCATATCCACTCATTTAAAAAAAGACAGCATATTTGAAAAGCAGTATGTAGAATGTCTCCAGCTTAAAGCAGTTATTTGGCAGAGAAAAACTTACAGAGCTATAAGTAGTTTCAGTGCTAAAAGTTGGATTTTCCTACAAGGAGTTTCTATGGGGGAAACTGGCTAAATTTCCTGAGAACCATGCTGGTTATTTAGCAGACAAGAGGAATAGATAAAATAACCAATGACATGGCCAAACACTGATCAGTATTCCCAGAGATAGAAAGCTTCGTCTTCATCCTCAAGATTTTTTTTGTTGAAAACTTTTTTCTCACTTTTATTCTTTTTTTGGTATTTTTCTTTATTTTATAATTTTTATATTTTTCATTCTTTATGTATTTTTGTAATTTTTCCATTTAAAATAAAGTAAGAATGACCATACTTTCCCCCTCAAAAAGTTTTGTAAACAAGAGGGCACAATGTGACGCCTCCAAATCAAAATTGAAAGCCTATTTTGAAAGTGCTGTTCCCCCTGGCTTGCAGGTTGGGTTTGCAAGTCACAGCTGTGGCTACAGTTTTTTACACTGCAGAGCTAAATTCTTTAGTTTTAAAACAGAATCGGTGCAATACTTATTTCTGTAATATCATCATCAAATAATCCTAAATCAGCATCTATATCTTGATCTCCAACTCCACAATACCACAATAGGGTAGGCATACATCAAGGCATAGTAGAGCGCACACTTTAAGAACATCCTTGAGTAAACAACTACACTGGAACTGTCAGCTCCCTCCATATTGCAGATTATACTGAGAAAGACCACATTCAGTGCAAAGTTAAAAAAAGCTCAAACTCCAACATTGTCAGCAAACAAAATGCAAATAATAAAACGAAAAGAATTGGAATTCAAATAAACATGATGAATAAACAGATGAGCTCAACTGAAGCTTTTTTTCTGTACGAAGAGCACTACCTGGAAGTGTAAATACATCCTTTCACATTATAGAATTGGCCTGCATGATTCAAGTATTCAAACTGATATGTTTTGGGCTAAAACAAAGTGGACATATGTGCAGAAAAAATGTAACTTGTTTCCACAGGGTGACCCCGCATTGGTTTTTTTTCCTTTTGTAAGTGAAGAAAAGTCTAACTAGTGCCATTTGATTTTTTCATATATAATATATATATATGGTCATATGATTATGATTAACTTACTCCACATTGAGGTCACGGGTTTGTATGGTTTTTTTGTTGGGTTTTTTTGTCAGAAGGTGAAAGATGCACTACATGGACTCCCCACCTCCTGTCAGGTGGTCAACAGAAAGAAAGGAGCCGATGGGGGAGGGACTGTTGATTCTCCCGCCCTCACCGCCACTGGGGCTGCCCCACAGGCTCTTGGAGTAATTGGGAACACCCCAGAGAGACGAAGCATGCAGGTCTCCACTGCCGGCTCCCGACAGCCCGCTGCCGTTCCACTGATTCAGGTCGGAGCGGTTCGGGAAGGGGTGTGAACCCTCAATGGATCCCATCCGGTTCTGAGAAGAGCCCAGCGTCTGCCAGCTGGGAGAAGCGGTCATTGACTGACCTTGTGCAAAGAAACGATTAATTTCCTCTTCACTAGCAAATTCTGCAAGAATAGTAGTGTTCCCTAAAACACACCTGAGGAGGAAGAAGAGCACAGAGCCTTCGTCAGTATAGCGCCTCATTGTCATATACATCTGGGTTTCTCAAAAGCTGCTTTGCATAGGGGTTGTCATATTGGGAATATTACTGATAACTCAAAATTTTAGTTCAATACAAAAATGATTTTATTTAAATCCAATCAGACTGGTGTTTTACATTCAATGCTTTCACAAATACTGTGAAGCAATTTAGTAACCCGTTACAAGAAAGCGGAGAAGCTTCTGCTAATAAAAACAGATGGCTTTTCCTTTTTATTGTACAATTTGTAGCTTTTACCCGCATTCTAAAAAGAACATATGCACTTACATGTGCAGTGACTTTTGGGCTTTGGCCGCCTCCTCCTTAGAGCTGTAACAGACGACAGCATTGCCATGGGGAAGGTTCAGATGGAATGTGATCAGTGGACCGTGCTGCATGCACAGAGTTCGCAAGGTGGAGCCATCAATCTGTAAAACAAAGTTGTTACCCAGGAAGCTGATCTAAAAATGACTCCCTCAACATGAGCCAGCAGAGTCCACACCATGAAACTTCTCTTACCTGAGGTGTAAGGTTTTTGAGTACAAGCCAATTAGTTCTCCCTGAGCTGCTGTCACCCCAGCTGGAACCTGTGAGGAATGATCACTGTAAGTCTCTCTCTTTAAACTCGACTATTAATAAAAGGACTGCAGGGAGTGTAATTCAAATGTGACCAACCAGAGGTGAATCTGGATTCAGAGCTGCCCCAGCCTGCCAGTCTCAGAGAGCTGTTGTCCCAAGACGAGGGCTGCTTCTGGCCAGTGAGGCCAGGTGGGGGCCGGGACGGAGCAGAGATACCTTTCGAGGGGAGAGGAACCTTCCACAGCTCATGAGCCAAAGAGGTGTTGGTGACTGGAGACCATTTGGAGTCACTGTTTCTGGCTGCAGAGAGAAACAGACACAGATAAATCTTGGGTACAGCTTCATAATTTGTCATTTCCTGTAGCTCAGTGGTTAGAGTATGGCTCTAGCAATGACAAAGGTCATGGGTTCGATCCCAGGAATTGCACATACTCGGATACAAATGTATGTATAGTATAATGCAATGCAAGTCGTTTTGGATAAAAGCGTCTTCCAAATGCGTTAATGTAAATACTGTTTTGAACACAAGGATGCAAACATCTCCACGTAGATTTTCACATTCCTGATAGTTTCCCACTGACCTGAAGTGCTTTGTGCTGTACTGCTGAGGGAACTATTGTGGTTGGAGGCACGAATGGATGTCCAGGCACTATTTGAAGGCAGCGTGGTGTTAAGTGATGAGGATGGCCCTAGAATAATAAATGAATGATATTGCGTCAACCAAAACTCTAATACACACATTTCATGCACAAATAAAATTCATATCAGTAAATGATACACGTTTGGTAAACGCTCACCATTGTTCCTGTCCCTGAGGTGATCAACATCCCGGACTGTATTAATGGAGAGATTATTAATCACACTGCCAGGAGTGACAAATGGGTCAGTTTCAGGATCGATGTTTGGATATCCTTTCCAGGGCTCACCAGGACGAAACTCTGCCAATCAAACATAACCTCATGAGATTGGTTTCATTTTACGATTTCTATGGAGATTTTGTTTCAAATTTGACTGAAACAGGTGGGTCATCTATGAAAGCATGAAGAGGGATTGTATACAAACCTGGTGGCCAGTTGACATGGGTGGAACCATGAGGTGATTTGGCACGGATGGGCCAGCCATCTCCCACAGAGCCAGGAGGACTGATGGGAGCATTACTGGCATTCATGAAGTCATATGGACTTAAGTGCGAGTCTTCAAGCCTCAGGCCAGATGTTATAGCACCTACAGCATGATCACAACCATTAGATGTTTACAAAAGTCCACTGTGGAAATGAAAAAGGGAACACAAAGTAAAACCCACCAGTTTTGCTGGGGTTTTGATCAAGTGGCGAGTTAACGGAAATGTCCATGGCAGTCCACTTCTTCAGACGGGACTGTGGCTCTTTAAAACCAACACTACTAATGTCAAGGTTGCTTACATTCAAGTTTGAGTTCAAGCCTAGAGGAAGAAACCAAAGTTCGATTTAAAAACAATGATCTCTATTTTATGAGACAGTACACAGTGAATTTCAAAAGCCTGAGAACACACACAAAAAATCTAATTTTTGTTGTACAAAACGTTATTTCAATTCTGACCTTTAAAGGGATAGTTCACCCAAAAATGAAAATTCTGTCTTGAATTACTCAACCTCAAGTGGTTCCAAACCTGTATAAATGTCTTTGCTTTGTTAAACACACAAAACAAAAGACAAAATGTTAGAAACTGATATTTCTAAGGGACCACTGACTATTATAGCAGAAGAAATTAAAATGGTATTCAAATGTGCCCCAGAACTGTTTGTGCTCCTAAAATCTTTATTACTAAAATCTCTAATTTTGTGTTCAACCGAACAGAAAACAATGTATAAAATATTTTTTTCTACTATGGTAGTCAATGATGCCCAAAAATCTCAGTTGTTAACATTCGTCCAAATATCTGTCTCAGTGTTCCACCAAACAAAGAAATGTATACAGGTTTGGAATAACTAGAGTAAGTAAATCATGACAGAATTTTCATTTTTGGGTGAACTATCCCTTTAAGTAATCCACTGCATGTCTTGCCAGAAAATGCATGTAATTTCTCAATCATCCCAGAATTAGTAGCAGCAAATAAATAAGATCGGGGCAGCATACACACAAAAAACTGTCAAGCAGCTGAAACAATAAACAGAAGCACCATATGCAAGCCAAACATTAGATCAGAAGGGTCTGAACTCAAAAGGTCTGAGACATGGTTTTCCTTTCCCCCAAACGTAAAATGCATGGCGAAATTTGCAAAGCACAACAAAACAGACTGTATTCACCTCTTGCTGGCAGGGAGCTGCTGTCAGGACAGAAGTTCTTTCCTACCCGAGGGTTCACGGAAGAGCCTGGCACCATGTGGCCATTGCTCAGGAGGCTATGACTTTGACTAATGCCAGCTGGCTGACAGCCTGACATGTCAGAGGCAAACATCGTGTTGGGCTTGGCAGCTTGGTGCAACATTGAGTCATTCTGCCCTACGTGAAGATGGGGAGGACACCCACCTAAAGGGAAATTACTGAAAGAGCTCAGGGAACTTTGTTCTTTCTGCAGGTCAGAGGCATTGGGGGACATGAAGTTCTCCATGTACTTGAGGCCAGGCTGGTGCATTGAGGGAGGCTGGGGAGAGTTCTGCTGCTTCATCAGGGATGGATCGAGATGACGGGGAGGCTGGATCATCTGTTGGGATGGGCCCAGACCACGACCCTGCACATCACAAATGAAAAACGACACGTCAAACGAGGCAGGGTTAACAGAAAGCAGGACAGAGAGTGAAGACAAGATCACAAACCTGCTGTTCCTGTTGCTGTCGGCTGTTAACAGGCATGGCCCTCTGGCTTTGCACTTTTTGCTGCAGGAGAAGACGCTGGACAAGGAAAAACAAAGAGCCGTGAGTGTGGCACAGACTTTGGCTAAATCTCACATTAATCTTACTACAGTGCACTTGAACGGTGAGATCAATACCTGTAACTGATTAATCTGAGAGAGCTGAGAGAGCTGGTTAAGCTGGGACAACTGGTTTAGCATTGCCACCTGCTGTGGGCCGAACAGAGGGTTCAGACCTCCATTATTGGGAGAGTACTTCAACAGGGGTGGCGGGACCTGATAAAACAGAACACATTTAAAAATACATTTTAAAAAAACTGTTTAGGTACATCACAAAAAATACTTTTGTCCAATTAAACATTTAAATGATTAAATATACATCCAGCTTCCTACATACCTGAGAGGGATGTAGTGGAGGAGGCACTTGGTTACGGAGATTGGGCTGAGCAGAGTTCAGAGGTTGTGCTGGAGGCTGCTGGGCATTCCGGCCTTGTGCTGCTGCATTACCGACACCGTACATGTTTACATTCTGTGGGAAGACACAAATACGTTACACACAAACCACCCTGCGGTCCCCACTCCGTTGACAGCTTCAGCACACAGGGAGCGGCATGCACTAACTCACCTGCCTAACAGAGGCAGAGTTTGGATGGTGAGGCCCTGGCAAGCTGCACTGGTTTGGTTGCGCACTATTTGTAGGGGAATAGCTCATATTCTGCATGGAAGTGATCTGTGAGTTTTGGGGCTCCTCTGCTACAGTGTTATCATATAAGGGCAGTGAAAGCTGAAGCACAACCAAAGGCCAAGCAGAGAGAAGAGCAGGGCGCAGAGCACAACAGCAGTGAGGTAGAGGAAACACCAGGCCACCAGAGAAAGACACAGCAACAGCCAGAGAAAAGGAGAGAGAAAGGTGATGTTAGCATCCTCTTTGGTATCTTTACGTAACTGGCGAGTTTTCTTCTATTGATATTAGTGAGGGAAGGAATAGGAAGTAATAAGAAAAAGAAAAATAGGCTAAGAGGGAAAAGGCTACTATCCAAGATTTATTTTTTATGTTAGCTATCCCTAAAATGAGACTATCTACCCTTTCATCAATATTTATATATAACTAAGTACAAAATTAGTACGTCAAGCATATTTATATATGCTTATATAATATATATTTATAAGCATACATATTTACTAAACGACAGTAATCACATGTTAAAAGCATACAAGCTAACCGACTATGATCTAAAAGCCACAAAACAACAATCTTAATTTTGTTTTTTCAATTCTCTTCCCATAGAGGGTGCTAAAGTACCCAGCAAGCCAAAGTAACAATGACAAGAGTTTTCAAAGTGAGCACTCGAATTCTGCTGGAGACTAGAGAACAACTGACCTTATCCATATAGGGATTGCGGTCCATGGGTGAGTCTTTGTGGATCTGGTGGCGTAAGGCAGGATTTTTTCCATACTCTCCCATGTTAAGAACATGACTGTCAACATCCATGCGCTTGTCTGTCATTCCTGCAGAAGATGGGTATCATTAAATGCAATGGAACAGCATTAAAAAATGTTAACACAGAAACAACATGTGAACTTGACATACCTCCAGGCATATCCATCTTATTGCCCTTCAGGGAATCTTCAGAGGAATCTCTCTGCAAAATGACATGCAAGTGTCATCGTACAAACTAATAGCCATCTTATACATAAAAGATTTGCAATCGCCTAATATTATTAACAGGTTTCTGGGAAAAATGCAGTGATGCTTACAGGATACATGTTGTTGAACTGTTTCACAAACTGATTCATCCATGGAGAATCATCCTGCTTGTTGGGTCCTTTATTCATCTGTGAAGAACAATTTGTCAACTTGAGCACATTTTGAAACAACTATGTCGCTTCTATTAGGCTGCTCAGCTCTGTAAGTCATTTTACCTTTGGAGGCATCTTCTTGTAGGACCAGTTTCCAGTTTGGTTAATTTCCTGTGATGGATTGTTGTTCCACACGCCTATCTTTACTTCCTCTTCCTCCTCCCAGTTGGAGTGCCCTGTCATGGACATCTCATCTCCACACCAGTTGTCTTGCATAGGTTTGGATCCTACAGACAAAATACAAAAATATTGTACAACCTTTCCACTGAAGACAAAAGAATGCAACATGGTTCCATTTAAGTAAAATAATTTACTGTTTATTTAAGTTTATAATTTTAAGAGCTTTTAGGACATGTGCCATACCAGACTTGTGCTGTGACTGTTGTCCTACAGCAGCATTGCCCCAGCCACTGCCTCCTGAGTTTTCCCGTCCTGGCTCTTCCCAGCTGGAGCTTTTATCAACAGACTTTCCCCAGGCTGAAGTGCCATTGTCCACAGTGACAGGTGGACCAGCAGGCTCACCCCAGGTAGAGGACTCCATTTTTTGTGGCACACCATATGTCTCTCCCCACCCTGTGACCAGACAAAATATAACTAAGATCAAAGACAATTAAAGCAAAATGCTATTGCTCACGATACTGTGAGTGTTTAACAGCAACAAACTAATCCAACATGCAATGAGAGAAATGGATATTACTTTTACACATTGTAGACCGTGTACAATAAGAACAAACACATCAGAATTCCAATATATTAGAGCTACATGGTAAATAAAAACCATTGCATACAAATACTTGCTAAAAACAACGTGTGCTATTGTGTTAAACTTTCAAGCTTATGAAGAAAATTTAGATTTACAAGAAAAGTTCCACAGCTCTTGCAAAGTTTCCAATGGCCTAAATCTGACCCTTACATAAACATGCTTATGTAAGGTTTGTTTACTCGAAAGTCCTACTGATGGAT
This sequence comes from Triplophysa rosa, assembly GCF_024868665.1. Lineage (NCBI taxonomy): Eukaryota > Metazoa > Chordata > Actinopteri > Cypriniformes > Nemacheilidae > Triplophysa > Triplophysa rosa. The sequence goes on along the minus strand of NC_079900.1, from coordinate 14,223,736 downwards.
CGGCTTCCATTGAACCACTGAGGTTTTTGCACTTTCACCATCCAGCATATGCCCTAAATACTTCCTTCAAAAATAGCCCTGTTCATGTGTGCCCTCCTGCTCAAGTTCCTGCCACATGACTACACCATCAGCTCAAACGTAACCCAAGCCTATTTATCCCCCTGAGCACCGCTCATCCACAGCCAAGTGAAGTGGAAAACATTTGCAGATACACTTTTTAATATATACTTCATGTTTAGCAAATAATTTCTCAAGGACAGAAATTGGATAGTCTTAGTGGCATTTCTACAAATGTATAATAAATTCTCTGTACAAATGCACAATGCATAAGCAATTACTTGTAAGTTCAGATCTTTCAGTGCAACTGGTATTAGAGGAAAGTAGAGGGAGGGGGGAAAGCACATCCAGAGAAATTCCAAAGGGATGACTGCATGGCTAAAGATAAATACAAGGGGTGAGTAATAATTGCCAAGGCACAGCAAAAAAACAAGGAAGACACCCACCTGAGCTGCAGTTCTTTTCTTTTGGCGCCATGGAGCTTTGGGCTTGTGGGGGCTGTGAAACTGCCACACCATCCTGCTCTCCGGCAGTGTTCTTGTTCCACATGTTTACATTGCTGTAATTGGTTTTTTTGGGATCTCCCCATGCTGAAGTACCATCATCAATCTCCATTCTACGCCTAATGGATTCAGGAGATGGGTCTTCCCATCCAGTGGATTCTTCTTCTTTAGAGGCAGCAGGCATTGGTCCTCCCAGCCATCCTGTAGGCTTGTTTTGACCAGGGGCTCCGGTCTGAGAGACGTTCCCACTCCTGAATTTTGCCATGCTGGAATCTTGGGATTTGCCCCACTCTGAAGAGTTGTTCGGTTTTGCAGTGTCACCCCAAGTAGAGTTGGAGTGGGTTGCTTTCATTGGCTCGCACCAGGTTTGGTTTTGATGGATGGTCTTGGTTGGTTCACCCCATCCTGTGGTTGGACCACTCTGGTCAGGAGTGTTCGTGCCTCCGCTGCCACCTCCCCAGGTGTTGCTCGTTCTGCAGCGCCCAGGCTCGCTCCAGCCCGATCCAGAGCGATCGCTGTCACTGTCCCAGCCACCGGAACCAGATTTCTGGGGCTCTTCCCAATGGCTTCCTTTTGGGCCTTCTCCACCCCATCCCTCTCCAGCTGAGGGACCACCCCATCCTTGCTTCGCTTTCTGTGTGTTATTCCAGGAGGACTTTTCATCCTTGCCGCTGTTCCATGAGGAACTGTTCTTGTTCATTGTAACAGAAGCGTCCTCCCAACCACTTTGCCCAACAGGGCCTTTGGTTTCTCCCCAGCCTGTTGAAGGTTTTGAAGGTTCGGTCCACCCGGACACAGAAGACTCTCTACTGTTGGTGCTGGGTCCATCTCCCCAACCCCCTGAGTTAGACTTCTGAGGTGGAGCGCCGCCCCAGCCCATCTGCCCATTTCCTTGCTTTTTATCAGAGGTGGTTACGTCCCAGGCAGTGTTCTGGCGGACTGGGGTTTGTCCCCATCCCGTGTTGGACAGGACCCTGGGGTCCATGTCGATTTTAGTGAGATCTGCATGTATCGTCCCTGGTTGGTTATTCCTTCTGCGGTTGCTGCTGCACTGTCCATCCTTATCACTACAATCTCCTGAGCTCTCTCCACTTCCTTCACTGCCTGTTGATTTGTTCCATGTGCTGCCTTGTGATGGCTGACCGGAGCTCCTAATACCGAGAGCATCATCTTCCAAGGACTTCCATCCATTTGTTCCCTTCCTGCCCCCATTCGTGCCCTCATTGGAATGCTGACTGTTGCTGGGCAAAGTGTTCCACTCCCCATTTGAGACCTTAGTGCCAGTGTTTGAAGAGGATGAGGAAGAGGAAGAAGAGGAGGAGGAGGCATTCCCCCAAGGGCGAGGGATCCCAGCTGGGCCCACACCGTTGCCAGCTCCCCAAGACATATTTTGTGAGGTAGTGGACGCTGAGTCCCAACCTCCTCCGCGACTGCCCATCCCAGTATTATTATTATGCTTTAAAGCAGCAGCACTCACAGAGGAACCATTAGCTCCAGACTGCATTAGAGTTGCATTCACAGTGTCAACCACAGCTTGGCCTTTAGGAATGGGACATTTGTCTCCAGAGTAATTAGTGCCGGGTGGAATTCCCCATCCTGTACCATAAGACCCGCTATTAATTCCCTCACTGTTGCCATGTTGAGAAATGGAAGTGCCATTAGAGACTGAAGAAATAGGGAGCTGAGGAGAGCTCCCTGTGTTCACAGGCCAGGCTCGGTGCCCTGGGGGCTGTTCATTCAACTGTATTGAACCTGTAGAGTTTGGTAAACTAGAGGTCATCGTGTTAGTAGTGTTATTTGGTCCGTTAAATTCAGTGTTAAGGTTTTGAGGCTGTCCACTTGTAACCTTGCTTGTACCATTGACTTCAGCTTCAGACATATTTTCTTGCAGGCATCCTCGGGACATCTTAGAGTTGATACTCTGCATGCTGGGTGTTTGACCTATGGTGCTTTGTTGAGTGTTGGTGCCACCATTCCCATTCCCAACAGGCCCATGGGGGTTGGGCCCAGTGTTCTGAAGAACGGGCCAGGCACCATGGTTGGCATTTGGGTTCAAAGTGCTTGGATTTAAATCTACATTGGTTGAGGAACCTTGGGTACCCCACGCGTTAATTTTGCCATGGCTGCTTTCTACCAGCTTGCTGCTGGGGCCTTCCACAGAGCCTTGACATGTGCTTAGCATCGAGCCATTGGATACACCCCAAGGCCCCTTAACACTCCCATTACCCACATTATTGCTGCAATTTGCAACCATGAAATGAGAACCTTGACTGCTTCCTTGTCTATTGCCATTGTTGTCACCGCCAGTGTTTCCAGATGCCATCATACTAAGATTTTTCTCAGACCCAGAGCTGGAGGCCGAGTCAGCATCCATACATTCTGAGGCTAACTCTGGGTCACTACCAGTGATGGAGGGCCAGGGTCCCTTATCTACAATGACCTTTCCCCAGTTGCTGTTCGAGTCACTGCAAGGTGAACTAGAGCTCCATGGCGAATTTTCATACTGAGATTCCAGTCCAGTATGTTCTAAACCTGTAGGCGTAAATAAAAGGTCAAATCAGTTCTGAAAGCAAGCAGACAAAACTATTTGTTAAAATGAGAATAAATAGATTTTTGTTTAACAAAACAAGACAAAGTAAAAAGATAAAAGAGACAACTAGGTAAAGCAAAAATCATGGCACAATAGATTCCAAGACGTGTCAGTTTTTATGTTACAGCTTTGCATTTAATGAGCCTGAAAAATAAAACTATAAAAGCGTAACATTGAAGATTTGTAAACAATTCAAGAAAAAGTCTCCCTAAGTCCTTTGAATTTTTTTTTTAATTAACCTTTATATCCAATGAAGAAAATCCAAGCCAACACAGTGCACAGCAAAAACTTTTCTGGACAATGCACTGAAAACTGTAACATTTGAAATAATTGATCTATTTATGGATAACTTAACAATGGCTAACTGCCCATAGACCCCAACTACGTCCTGCTGAGAGGTGTCTGACTCAAGCCAGACTGAAACATTAATAGAGCTGCCACCATTTTGTAGCAGCAGCATGATCGCGCTGCATGCCAAGAGATCGAGGGGATGACAGACAGTCACTTAGCAGTAACACTGAGACTGAAGTGTCTCTGCAAGTTTGTTCATTTTGCATGGATGCGGCCAATATGGTGGCATTTACCTATAATGCCAACGCAACTGCTCGGTTCCTTAAAATAACCTTTTCTACTAGCCCACTCTTGTTTGCAAGATGGCTGCCAAGCTTCCTGAAGCGCTGTTTTTTTGCAAAGTCTGAAATTTTCTCCAGCTGTGTAACCAGCATATAGAAGGCAAAAAAACAGACAGCTTCACTAAACAGTTTGCTTAACGTGATAAAACAGGAGACTCTGTTTAAGGTCACTGATGTGGGTTAAATAAAATTACGTTTTTATGTCATACACCATCTTAATAAAAACGTACCACTCATGGTAACCGGCACAATGTTCTGGGTTACATTATGCAAATTAATTCTGAAAAGTTAGCAATGTGAACCAGTTGGCAGCACAACTGGTTTGGCCTCACATAACACAGGAAAACTGAGGTTTGGAAAGAAAAAAATGGGCAAGTCAGGGCACCTATGCCAAGATCTTATGACATTATTCTTACAAGGAGTGCCAAAGCAAATGGCTATTTTTAGATCCACACAAAATTACACTTTCAGCACTTGGGCAATACTGTCTATACTGCAGACTACAGTATTGAAGTATTTATCACAGAGATCATAAGGACACCTTGTAAGTTACATAAATACTGAATACTGAAAAGCCCAGTATTTCTGGATTTTATACACATGCTACACAAAACCGTAAACAACAGAAAAGAAAATGTGTCACCTGTTTGGTTAGGGGAGTGGCTGACAGAATCCCGAATGGGAGCCATGCCTATAAAACAAAGAGCAACATCATAAAACACTAACAGAAAACACATGGAAGCTAAACAGATGTGCTTATTGGCTTAAGCCAATTTTAATTCCACACACACGAGAAACCACATTTTAAAAATTAAAATCGTATTCGGCAAAGAAATCTACATTTATTCAATTAAATTAAAATTTATTTGTGCAGTGCTTTTACATATTGATATTATAATCAATTGCAATGTATTATAAAAAAATATTTTAAAGTTCCAGTAATTTTGCAGTGCACTGGTACCTGAGAGGAGGCTTTGGGCGCAGTGTAGGACAGGCCTCTCAGTCGTAAGCTCCCCTGGCTGGCTTGAGGTGAGCTGCACTTGAGTTCCCAGGGTGGCAGCAATGACCGTGAGGGGTTGCCCACACTTCAACAGCTGTTTCTGTTTGTGCTGACAGAGATGCGGCGGAACTTCACAGAGCGGGTACCGAGGCAGGGCTTGGGGCTGGCCGCTGGCTTGGGCCCTCTTGGCATTGCTGATGGCGCAGGTTACAGTGGAGATGCTGCTGTTCTAATTGGCAGACTGAGGCTGGCTGAAACTGGACTTGATATGTTCTGGCACTGAAATAAAAATAAGAAAATTCAAACTATATTAATTTCCTATAGTTTATCTTTTAATCACACCACTTTGCTATAAAACCAATTTAACAAAAATCATTCTCAGCACAATCATGATAGCAAATGAAGTCAAGTAATCAAATCAAACAAAGCTGTATCAACAGCAAAGAAAAGGAGTCATATTGAGAGCTGTAATAAAAACATTCTTTAGGTTAGGTTTACGTGAAGAAGCTAAATGTAAAACCAACAATTAAAAAGGTCATCTTCGCAAACTCCATCCTTAATTGGGACTGGAATCATTTGACAATTGACCTCATTTTAAATAAATGACAGAACTCAACATGTCACCTTTATAGTCTGCAAGTAAAACATAGAACTCCCCCCTTTATATTTATACATACTAATTCAAGGTATTCAGGTTTCTTATAAACCATTTTATTAACAAAAAAATTTAGCCTCAAAAGTTGCACATAAATTTACCTCCAGTGATTAAAGAAACATGGTATAACATTCAGCCTTCCACCAATGTATTGCACTGTTCTTGTTGTGTTTTATCAGTTTCTTTTATTATTTCAAGTTATCACAACTATTGACAATAGGTCGTAAAATTGTGTATCAGAGTCCATGTAATCATCTTAAAGCATCATCATTTCCAACTGCAAGTCTTGTTACACAATGTTAATTAGAATTCGAAATGTAAAAATTTCGATGTGAGCTACATTTATGACTTTTAAAAGAAATATCCAGACAAATTACTTAATCTAGCTCGATGTTCTGCACGGACAAACAGCTGAATTTCTTCAATCAAGACAATGAATTAACTAATTAATCTCTATAATAATAAAATATAATTATCGTTCATGGCAGGTTTTAAAGAGCCATCTATTATGAATATACCTTTAAAATGAAGAAAGCCAACTACAGGCAAAGACAGCATCTTAAGAGTAAACATACACAATTGCTTTAATATCTATGTACTGTAGGGATTTAACAATGCATTAATGTTGATCAATGCAACTAAATGACTAAAAATATGATGCATCACATTGTCAGGTAAAAAAAAAAAAGAGCAATATTCATGTAAAATTTAACAGGCAATTTCAGTTTGACACTTGTTTGCATCTACTACACATTTCCAAATTGTACTTTAAATTCACTTGTATCATCTTCATATACACTGGATTACAATGCTACAACAAAACAGTACTAGCAGCAGTCAAAAATAAAACCGACAAAGAAACTTTGATACTTTCATCAACCCCTATGACAATAACCCCCAATCGCATAAACTTTGGTCCAAAACTACAAAAAAAGCAAGATACATGTATAAAATTCTACACCTGCGATAGCCCTTTAACTACGCAAGGAGAACACTGCAAAACTTTGTTAAAGTCCGGGTAAAGAGAATTCTGAGAATTGTTTCTAAACACATTATAGATGTTAGAAATGTATTGCTGAAACATTACAAAGACTCAGAAGTATGAAGTACTGAATTGTGGAGATAAACCGTTTAACAGTTTTAACCAATTCTCTATTCAGGATTTCTTGGGGGGGCTAAATCGGGGGATCGATGACACAATGGAGCGTGCGAGCATGCAAGGCCCCTCCCCATCACTAGAGTATGGAAGCATATTGGTAGCAATCATCAAATTGAAATGCAATTTGCAAAATGGCAATGCAGTATGTAAAATGACAATGCATTTATGTCTTTAAATATACATTTAAAATAACATATGTGCAACATTAGGTAGGTGCAAAATGAAAATGAAAATTCAATAACACAATTGACATTTGTAGGTTCCTACACTACTTTTAATATTTATTTTGAATGCATATTTTAACGCTCTTTAAGTTGCAAAATTAAATACATTAACATTCACGGGTTGAACATTTTGGATTGCATTTTCATTACACAGCGCGCCGAGTGTTGCAAAATTCAATGTGGACTTGAAAATGCATTTCGAGCTGGCCACGCCCCCTCCCCGATACAGCGTCATTGTGTGAAGGCGGAGCCAGGTGTACGTGCGTTAATGTGAGGCTGCAGACAGAGCTGATAAAAGCATTAAATCGCATGCACACGGATTAGAGCACAAAGACAGAAATGGCTTAAGTGTTTCTCAAGATTATTAGGTGTCTGTAGATGATAGAACTAGTAGCTACATTGTTAGAACATCTCGCAGAAAATTCTCTGCCTTATTAGGTGGTGAGCTCGCTATGCTGAATGTCTCATGTAGACTTTCTCATACGCGTGCAGACGCATTTTCATAATGAACACATTCAGTATTTTAAGTGTTGTTTCGTCACAATATCTTCACACAATCATTCAGAAATGTTCGTTTTGTGAGACTAAACACGACCCATCCATGTGGAAAAACCCAAATACACATGTCTGTACTGTGGTACTTTCGTGCTTGAGGCAGTGGGGAGAGATTATGCACAAATATACGTAAACATTGCCAAAGTGAAGATCTGCCCTTACGAAAATTAACCTTGGTTTCTAATTCATCCGGATGCTGCAGTTTGGGCTGTTTCCCCACTGCCACAGACATGTGTACTTGGGTTTTTCCACATGGATGGGTCGTGTTTGGGCTGTACAGTCTCACAAAACGAACAATTCTGAATGATTGTGTGAAGATATTGTGACTAAACAACACTCAAAATACTGAATGTGTGCATTATGAAAATGCGTCTGCACACGTATGAGAAAGTCTACATGAGACATTCAGCATAGCGAGCTCACCACCTAATAAGGCAGAGAATTTTCTGCGAGATGTTCTAACAATGTAGCTACTAGTTCTATCATCTACAGACACCTAATAATCTTGAGAAACACTTAAGCCATTTCTGTCTTTGTGCTCTAATTCGTGTGCATGCAATTTAATGCTTTTATCAGCTCTGTCTGCAGCCTCACATTAACGCACGTACACCGCACGGGCGTGGCCAGCTCGAAATGCATTTTCAAGTCCACATTGAATTTTGCAACACTCGGTGCGCTGTGTAATGAAAATGCAATCCAAAATGTTCGACCCGTGAATGTTAATGCATTTAGGGAAAATAACATTTGAATGATCATTTTGCAACAGTTTTGCTTGGCTATCTTAAACACATATACTCAATTTGGGGAATGCATTTTCATTTTAATTTTGCAACTTAAAGAGCGTTAAAATATGCATTCAAAATACATATTAAAAGTAGTGTAGGAACGGACAAATGTCAATTGTGTTATTGAATTTTCATTTTCATTTTGCACATATGTTATTTTAAATGTATATTTAAAGCCATAAATGCATTGCCATTTTACATACTGCATTGCCATTTTGCAAATTGCATTTCAATTTGATAATTGCTACCAATATGCTGCCATACTAGTGCGCCTAGCATCAGGTGTCTGCTCAATCACGACTCACGAGCTCAGGGTTGTAAGCTTTTCGCATCTTTTATTTAAACCGACAATGACATGGCACACACGCTTTCAGGCTCTCTCTCTGCCCAACTTAACAAATCTCACACCAAATAACAAACAAATGCTTATGTTGTTTAACAAACACTAGTTAAAATGCTTAGAAGCAAACGTGACCAATCTAAATCCGAAATAATTATATTGATTATATTATATTATAATTCAAATGAAATATCATTTTTTTATCTTTGGACAAGTAATTTTTGTACTCGGACAAGTGAATGTCAAATTTACTTGTCCGAAGGACAACCACATGACAATGCTTAATGTCAAGCCCTGCATGAGTGTCAACTCATAGACACGCAGAACAAGCAGATGACATATTTACATAGTAGAATTCCGCTTTTGTGATTCCTTCCATGTTTTCCCACATCTCGCAGATCATAGGGCTCTACATCATTGCACTCGATGCAGCCGGGAAAATTTTAATTGAAAAAACTTAATAAAAACGAAAATAAATAGTGGTGCGCCAGTACCTTACACACGAACAAGCACGACAGACGCACTTCACACAAACAGCGGCTCTGTCTAAATGGACCTGCCAAAGTGTATCGCACACATGCTACACTATTAATTTTATTCGTAGAACAGACAGATTTTTTGTTAGCATGTGCCATGCATGCCTGCTGTAATAATTTTGAAGCAAAGTCCTCTAAATATTACCTTACCTAAATAAACTTTGTTTAACTATTTTTTTCAGAACCTATAGTAAATGATGTATAGTCGTCATTCAGAATCACAATCTCTATTTGAATCCAAAGAATCGTGATTCTCAATTTATCCAGAATCATGCAGCTCTACATGTACTCAAAACACAGATAGCACAATTAATTTTATCTTTCATATAACAGCTGCAAAGAGACAACATTTCCAAGAATGTGACAACACAAGGGACCAGAAGAGTTTTAAAAAGCTCAACGTCTACCTTCAGGTAACAGCTTTCATTTCCTCTCCTCTCTACCAAAGCTCTACAAACACCTTCAGCTTTATTTCTTCTCTTCACATTTCATGTGGAAAAAAGTGGCGAGTCATGGTGTCATTTTACTGTTTGAGAAAAAACCCTGCCAGCTCTTGCAACTGCCTGTGCGGGGCCCCAAGAGTGACTTCATCTCTGGGCTCTGTGAGGGGGCTTTTTTCACTTTTCTTTCAAGTCTACGTCAGTATTTGAATTGTTTTAGACGAGTTCGGTGGAAACAGTGGTGTAAAATAATACTGAAACCATACAACAGCTCTGTGTTTTCTTAGGGGTAGCTTCCTGTTCAAACAGCTTCGACTTGCTTGTTGTGGAATGACAACTGTCAGGAAGTCAGGTGGTCACGTTGCAACAAGTTGACTACCCTGCAGATCTTTTGCACTGCAAGAACCAAAGGAGCATTCAATGACAAGCCTGCATGACTGTAAAATCCGAAAGTATGAATGCTTTCAGTTATTGTTTTGACAGTCTATCAACAAACATCTTTCTATAGTGCATTCCTCAAAGTCGAACGCAAAAACAACATGCAAAATGTAAACAAACATTGTGCCTGAGCAAATATTTCTCAAATGCAGTGAACAAAAACGTTCAAAAAACTTCCACAAGAACCAAATAATCAGGCCTGCAATTTGTCTTGAAATGTCAAGCATGCATGAACAGGTCTCGACTTGAAATGACTTTCCATATTTGGTGTCAGAAATCTGTAACTATTACAGCCTACAGGACAGGCTAGTCTCTGAACAGTGAAGTCTCTGAAGTTATGCTTTTGGCACATTCAAGCGCTTTTTCCAGCTCAGATGAGTTAATGCAGACCATATCTGCCAACGGCTCTTCCTCCCGAGCAGACATCTGTATAGTGCACACACATTGCTAAGCAACAGCGAGGTGATTTAGTCAACAAACTAAAGCTTCGTCGCAGAGCACAGACGCTACAAATCATTTCTTGAAGGTTTTCCATTTTATGACCCCAAGGTTTTGCTAAAACTTAAAACTATTTTAAAAATGCAGACAGATACATAATTCAAAACATCATATGGGGACTTTAACGGATTGTTCTTTTTGGATTAAGTGAAATTGTTAAATAAACATAAACTGTAATTGTACGTTATCAAGTCACGTAAAAGGGAGCAACATATTACTGAGCACGGAGCAGTCAATAAAGCCAAGAGGTTATTGCTTAATTTACTCAGTATCACACTGAAGATACAAGGACATCTGGGCCAACAGATAAGTTAAAAAGTCACCCAGGGTAACCAGGGAGTGGTGGAGATGCATCCTGAAAACATGATTCTTGTATTTTTGCCATGTTTATCTCTGAACATCAGCGTTCTGTGATTCTTTATACATGCTATCAAATAAATGCTTTGACTTAAGTTATTTTTTTACAGTTTGAACACAAAAAGCACTGTCAATCAACAAAACCACAAAAATGCAAACATTAGATGCAGACAACCCAGTTGCATTTGGCAGACTGAACTGAGTGCTAGTCCTGCTGTTGGCTTTAGCCCTAAGCTACTGCGAGAGCGAAGACAAGGTCAAGAGATAAAGACCGAAGCTATCAGCCTTTCCACATCACTCAGTGGAAAAACGCTACACCCACTGACAAGTTTCTATGATATGCCACAGAGACTGCATAAAAGGCAAGGTATGGTAACTTATGATAAGACACCTTTGCTTTTGTTTCTCAATTAAAAATAAACATTAAAACGACACTTAATTTCTGAACATGGCACATTAACCCATACCAAGGCAAAGCACTCTGATACAAAATACATGTAACTACCAAGACCAAAGAAAATGTTTTGTTGACAATTTATCCTTGTAGACAAACAACAATTCCTACCTTTACACCAGCACCCTCTTCCTTACAGTCATTCCACTGTGCTATACACTGTCTTCCATCCACACTCCATCAAAGATTTCCCTGAAAATGAAAGGATCAAACATAAGACACAATATCTTGGCTTCATTTTATCAAGTTTAACAGTCACCCACAGCTACATCTTCAAATATATGATGCAGTTACAGTAACGCATTTAGTAAAAGGGAGAAAGCTTCTTGTAATCTCATTAACAGATTAAACTTGGAAATTACTCCTCTATAAGGAGCCAAAAACTTCTGTGGATCAACCAGCAGATGCTTTTCACTGACTATGAAATATGATCTACACACTGAACCCAGTCATTGACTTGTAATTCTAAGCAAAATATACAACACTTATGTAGTAGGTCAGTTCTCTCACTGAAATTAACCACCAATTTAGCAGGAAAGCTTCTATAAGATACTAGATTGTGTTCACAATTTTTACATTAACAGGATTTAAATGCTACTTATTAGGGATGGGCATTTTTGATCGTATTTCATTTCGAGCACTGGACAGGTTTGAAAAACGAGTACTCGATTAATTGGGGGCATGGCAGTAGAGGGGGCTGGGCGTGTCCCCCATACCATGGTGACAATGAAAAGATTTTAATTACAACACTGATACGAAAATTTATTTTAAGAATGAGTAAATAATTGACATTGTTAGATTATTAAAAATTCACTATCTATGTTTTTGAAAATAAAGTAAACATTTAAAAGAAATATCAACGTGAGATGAAACGTCATCTCTGCCCTGTCACATTTCTGTCTGTCAGTGTCTGATGGTAAAGTCTCTTATGCTTTTCTGACATGTCTATCTGATAGTAGTGGTCTCACCTGACATTTTGTCCAAATATACTGGTGCGGAGCAGGGTGAGCGTTTTTAATCCATTCTTATGAACTTCAGCGCACGTTCACGTGGCGCTTGCGGAGAAGAGCCCCACGTGATAGCCACATTATCAACACAGGTGTTATCGTCGCAAATATCCCGATGTCGATAACAATAGACAGATAATTGATAATAATGGAAAATACGCTTCATGACATTAACATGCGACGTTGGCTTTAGCGTGAACGTTAATGTTCATATGCACATGTAGTCAGTAACAGTGACAGAATTTTGGAAACGCGGTTTTGTTCGGTCAGTTGAATGTGCTGCTGTTTTCTGCCGGTAGCTGCACAGATAGACCAAGAGAAAGACGAGCTGCGATTTTAAAGGCGATTATCGATAAAAAAATTAAATAGATCGCCCAGCCCTAGCACCTCTCTCACATGACAGTGTACAAATTAAAAGGTGGTGGTGTTTTCAATATGCGTTCCTCGGTGTACTTGCCTTAAATGTCAAGTCACAGATGTTATTGACAGAGAAGACGGCTGATCGAGTTTATCATGACTTAACGGAAGGTTAATAGAGTTTTCCACACACCTTTCTCCATGTGCGAGCTCTCGCCCTCCCTAAATGTTGCAATACAATTCAAAATCTTGTTTACATGTACATGAAATATATTCTTAACAAAATTTCTGTGCAAGTGCACAGCTAGGGTTGCCAGATTCGCGTAACAAATCCAGTCCAAGGCTATTCAACACGACCCAAAAACTAGTTCAAATGACCTCACACAGCCCAAATATCAACATCTGATGAACAACATTATTCCTCTTTTAACCCGCGGGAAAGAAACAACCGCGAGAACCGTTTAAAAACGAATTAAAGTAAACTAAATGCATCATAAGCTGAAGATAGTTGTTTACCTTAGAAATTATTCTTTCTATTTTTATTTATGTTTGTTATTTATATTTTTGTATTATATTGCATTCTGAATGTAATATGGCAATGGAATGTACTAAATGGGTTTAGTTTTCACAGATATGAATGTAGGCAATTTCAGCAATAAAATGTTTATTTTTCTAAAAAGGAAACAAATTAGTTGTTCATTTTAAGAAACCTGTCTTATTTTCTCTTGTATGTTTATTTAGTATTGATCTTTTATTGTGCTTGCGTGCGCGCATCTGAGCCCTGCTTTTGACACACAGACACAGGGCAGCGCTAACAGAGACAGCGCGATCAGATAAAATGTTAATGTCATTCATTTTTATGTAAACAAACGCATATATAAACACAATGGCGATATATTGCATCACCAAAAACTACCGATGTCAAGTTTGGTAAAAATTGACTATCCCGACAGGCTTACCAGGGGGTAAAGTCACCCTCAAGATAGCTTGACACTAGGGATGGGCACGAGTACTCGATTACTCGAGTACTCGAACGCGATGATTGATTGTGAAAACGATTATCGTTTGGGTCTATAAATACATTTTTTTAATTCTTTTTTTTCTTTCTGATGGAGTGAAGCGAGCATTCCTCTTCTCCGCGAGCGCCACGTGAACGTGCGCTGAAGTTCATAAGAATGGATTAAAAACGCTCACCCTGCTCTGCACCAGTATATTTGGACAAAATGTCAGGTGAGACCACTACTATCAGATAGACATGTCAGACGAGCATAAGAGACTTTACCATCAGACACTGACAGACAGAAATGTGACAGGGCAGAGATGACGTTTCATCTCACGCTGATATTTCTTTTAAATGTTTACTTTATTAAAAATTCACTATCAATGTTTTTGAAAATAATCTAACAGTGTCGATTTAATTATTTACTCAATCTTATAGTTTTATTAACATACATTTTCGTATCAGTGTTGTAATTAAAATCTTTTCATTGTCACCATGGTATGGGGGACACGCCCCGCCCCCAATTAATCGAGTACTCGTTTTTCAAACCTGTCCAGTACTCGAAATGAAATATGATCAAAAATGCCCATCCCTACTTGATACAGCCCTGCCCATCCCCCAGGAACAACCTCTTCTCCTTAAAGTGTTTAACCAGATGGCCATCTCAACAACAGAAGCCTCCCATACACAAACACACAAAGACCGAGGCATCTGTTTATGAAGCACCAACAATATATCCAGCTGAAAAGATGACCAGTCGCAATCATACCAGCACAGTATTATTTATACATTATTATTTCTCAAGGTTGAATAAAAAAACGCATCAACTCGTTTGAACACTGTCAATCATTAAAACCTTAGATGAGGCTTTTCTCAAGACAAATTAAGAGGCCATTTATCTATATGAATGCGTCTCATCACATCAAACTCTGAATGCAAAAGTGTTATGGTCTAGTAAGTCCCTGGCATTGTAAGGCGTGGACGTGGTTATGACTATGCAGGCCAATGTTCATTTCCCTGATAAGGAAAAACTCAGACTGTCTATGATTAACTTAGCAATCCAGTTAAGCAATATGTGAATGCTTCTTAGCACCGCAACAAAACAAAAACAAATCAAACTGAAAGCATTCTTGACTTTCTGATCAGTAATTGTTATCTGTTACAACAAACAAGCTCAGCCAGATATAAACAGTGAAAGCAATGGCTTATGACTCATGCCTACAATATGGCAGTCTTACAAAAATCAACACATTGTTTTTGTTGAACATTTTAAAACGGCAGAGCTTTGTCAGCACTGTGAGACCCTTTAATTCAAGGGGAGCTGCATTTGCTTACACCAGCAGCAGCTGCTTTGTTAGTGTCAACCCAGCACAGGCATGAATAGGAAAAGTCCAGATGGACACAAGCTTCAGAAAATCAAGTGCACAATCCACACACCTGAAAATGAAAACAGGGAGGTAACAATACTACTACTGACCTGTGTTGCTTCTCTTCAAATGTCTTTGGTGGCAATAGCATCCAATTCTCTAGATTGAAAGAAACAAAAAAGACAACTTTGACTAAATATTAAAATGCATCATGTATGTTCTCTACAATGTGAAGTATGTTGACAAAACATACAAAAAGATGCACATTACATAGATGCAAGAAGGCAACTTTTACACCAAGTTGGCAAAGGACAGAAACATATGAATACATATAAACATCCTTCCATTACATTACTGAAGAAACAGTATCTGGGTAGTTGACAAATAAACTGTATGTGTCCTATGGTGTGACAGCAAAAAAACCTAGAAAACAAACCTTTAATAATACAATTTATATTATTAATAATACAAAAAGAATAAGAGATTTTTCTTTAAAGCTAGTTTTTCTAATTGTCACACCGTAGGACACATGTACGGTTTATTTGTCAACTACCCGTCTACAGAAGTTATGCATGTGTCAAATACTTGAGTTGATTCTACACACCAACATGGTATCACAGGCCACAGCACAAAATAAAACCACAACCATCTCATTAAGCTTTCCTCATGGTTGCATACTGGGAAATGAGAAAAAGATGCATAGACATACATCTTGTTCATGCATACAATGCTTGTAATTGTGATTTACATTTTAAGTATGTCGGTCCAGCTAAATGAACCAGGCAGCATTCCATTTAGTTTCCCATAATTTTAACAAACTGAGAAAAAACACACGATTCATACTTTTATTAGCAGCGATATTAAATTCATATACAATGTGAAGACTGGTTATGGGCAAAAAGCAGGGTCACCTCCCCCCACCACTGCCTTCAGTTGCTAACTTACTGCTGCTAACGGGGCAAACCAGCAACCTTGACCTGCCCTTAAAACATTACACCGACATGAATGCATCTTTCTAAACAACTTTAACTAGCGAAAGCCTTTGAGTCCTTTGTATTCGTCGTTTGCTTCTTTCCGAGTGTCGGAAATATTTTTCTCCCCATTTTCTCTGTCGAGTCTGTCCTAGCTACAGTGACTGCGCAACGTTACTTTAAAACTAAACAGAAAACAACCATGCACGCGATTGTTCAAGCCGTCAGGGATGTTTAGTTGGTAAAATGGCAAAGTTCAACTTTGTTGTTTTCCAACAATTGCATTCTCTGTTAATGAAAGCATCTGTTCCGATGTGCGCAATTCAGCAGCCGAGCTAACGTTAAGTTAAGAGTGCTAACAACCCAGCTGGCTAGTAAAACCTCTCTCCCCTTACCTGATTTACGAATTAAACACTTTGTTACAGCGTACTTTATCGAACTAAACACATAGTCGCATTTTAAGTGACTTTACTATCTTACAAAGCGCGGTCTTGTTAGCTAACTATCCGAAAAACGAGTTGCAGGACGTCGAATCAAACATCCAAATTACACCAAGGAAGAACGCTTCGTTAACATATGCAAAACTCCACATACATCAGATGAAATATAAGATGTAACGTTACGTTCATGACGTCGGCCTTTCTGTTTCAAAACATAATGGTTTAGTAACAGTAGCTATACGTTTTATGAAACCAAATGCAATGTCACTCCGATGCCATTATGTGAATGCAGATCAACGTTCAAGAAATTCACCACATAAAAAAATCATTTCACTTTTTCTCCTTATACAAACAGTAAATGTCGTTCTACTGTTATAAATGCGAATAACCAGCATGCGCAAGAAAGCAATCCAGAAACATTCAACCATTTATCTCTAGTGCTGAGCTCAGCTTAGATATCGCAGATAAGCTGATGAATACATTTATATCGCTCGAAATCAAACAAAACACGGAGGAAATAGCAAAACTCACCTCTCGTAGTTTAAAGTGCAGTAGAGATGAAATGAAAGCAAATTGTAAGGCTATAGAAATTCAACACATTTGCAGAGTCGAGGAGGGGAAATATTTGTCCTGCTCAATCGCCATTTTCTTCTCTCGCATTCATCCCGTAACTGCAGGAAGAGCTCAGACGCCGCTCACAGAGCACTTCCTCCAAACCAACACGCTCACCTCCAAAATGGTGGCCACATATAGGCTGTTTCAAACCCTAGTGTCTACCTAGAGTTTAATTTTGGGTATCATGGAAATATACCGCATTTTGAGCATCGTGTGCGCGTTCCGAAACAGCTACACTTGTGTGTTTGTAAGCTGAGCTGACTTTCTACGTATCTTTGATGACTAGTAAAGCTGTCTAGGTAGGCAACTTACTAGTGTTTGAATCACAACCAAAAAGCTGATAGTTAACCCAGTTGCATAAACTTAGCCGCTAGGTTAAGACTGCGTCTTAACAACTAGTCTCACTGACTAGCAATTAGTTGGGACTAATCAGTATTATTTTTCAAATTTCAATTAGGCCAATCTACCTTTTTTGTGTAACTTAATTAAAGAAGTTATGACTAGCCTTGAAAAAAAATATTAGATGACTTCTAAGACATTCTAAGCTTCTAAGCAGTTTATGCAACCGGCCCCAGGAATCATCATGGTGACTACTATACCGCACTAATATGTTAATGATACAAGGTCAAGGTATGAGAAGATAAGTAGCCTATAATGAAATATAATATAATACAAAAATTATTCACATTACAAACGGAAAAATAATGACTTCATAAAAAGAGATGAATATTTGTGACCCTGGATCACAAAACCAGTCTTAAGTAGCACGGGAACATTTTTAGTAAAAGACAAAAATACATTGTGTGGGTCAAAATTATTGATTTTACTTTTATGCCAAAAATCATTAGGATATTAAAGATCATGTTCCATGAAGATATTTTGTAAATTTCCTACCTTAAATATATAAAAACTTTATTTTTGTGAGTGGATGGTCTGCCACAGTGCCCCTGATTAACAACTTCAAAGGCGATTTTCTCAATATTTTGATTTTTTGCGCTCTCAGATTCCAGAGTTTTAAACGGTTGTATCTCAGTCAGATATTGTCCTATTCTAACAACTCATATATCTATAGAAAGTTTATTTATTCAGCTTTCAGATTATGTAAAAATCTCAATTTCGAAAAATTGACCCATAAGACTGGTTTTGTTGTCCGGGGTCACATTTAGTTAATATGTATACTATCTGTCAGCATAAAAAATTGTTCAAAATAATATAACAAAATGTTGACCAACGTGCAAGATGAATCGGCACAGACTAAAACAATCAATAACCTGCTAGTGTCAGACTGATTAATGTTAGACAATGTGCAATGAAGACACAGATGTCAAATACTATTCTGTAAATAAGCTCTGATCTACAACACCCCTGGGAAAAGCATAACCACCCAAACAAAAGTGACTCGCTCTTTTTCATTTGTTTGTTTACAGTGCATGCCTCACCATACAACCATGTACAGGAAGGGAAAACCTAAATACATCTGCAACAATATAGATGCAGTCCAGCCTTCAGTGTGGAATTTGCCTGCGTTTTCACTTTGAAGACAAAGCAGTGTCACACAGTTAAAAACGGTCCAGCTACGCTGTCCTTTTGATGGTGGTCATTCTGCCTCAATAGACAGGAATCACACAGGAATGACTGTCAATTGAGTCTCCCTCCAAACTCACTGTCATTGTATCATTTCATTAACATCACCAAATGTATATCAATGTCTCATAGTTACATCATTTCATCTTCTTTAAAATTTGAGTGTCATCATCCATATGATACAAAAATGTAAACAGGTATTCCAAGTGCTTTATGAAATGGAGCAGGGATACAATGCAGATATGTTTTGCATACATGCTGCTTTAAATAATGTAAACATTATCTCTAACAACAAAATAATACTTATATTGGAACACAACTCTAACACAATACCAATTTAATGTTAGAAGTACATTTACTTCCTTACTTTTGTACTGTTCAATAAATCAAGACTTAAATATGTTTTAATATAATCTGTTTTTTATAAGAATAACCATCAGGACTGCAAATTTACCCAAGACAAATTCCTGTTTTATCAAGTCTGTCTCTTTATAATTGTCTTGAATGTAACACCACAGTTCTGGTCTCAGCGTCTGTGGTGCTGAGAATGAATTTTGTATGAGGCATGAATATTGATGATCACTGGAGGTCCGGGGCCAGCTGCATGTGAGCGTGTTTGCTGCAGTAGGACAAGGGTCAGTTTGGTCAGGGCCAGTGGGCTACTCTCCCCCCGCCAGGACACAGAGAGCAAGGGGAGCCTGGGAACGCAGGCAGATGCATTGTGCTCGGGCAGACAGGCCAGGAGGAGGGGAACAGCTTTGCATGACAAATACATGGCTGGTTTTGGCTTTCATAGTCTTATTTACAAACTCACTCGGTTTGCAGCAAATAGTGTGCCATCCAAAGCCTGTTCTTATCCACTGTTGGTATTACATTCCAAAATGAAATGCACTGAAAGAGTTTCATCAGCAAAACCTTTCATTCACAAAATAATACATCATACAAAATTGTGATATCTCTCATGTGACTTGTCTACACATGCTTCTCTTTTTTCAGTCATTCATTCTTATTTTATCTCCGCTTCCATAACTCTCATTATTCATGGGTCCCCCAATGTACCAACAGCCTCACCAACAAGGGCGCTATTTTTCATCCGCTCTCTCCCAATTCCTCCACTACCCCCATCATTATATTCAATCTCTATCTGTCTCTCACCCATCCCCCAAGAGTCACTTTCTCAGACAGGGTGGCAGCTGTGAAGGGGATTTGTCAGAGCTGAATTACACTCTGCATCCAACCAATTACCTGTCTGACTGTTCTCAGGTCAGCCTACACTGCTGTGCTTTCAGGCTCGATTTATCTATCAGACCACCGTTCTGCAGAATATTTATCATTTTCACACAGCCATGTGGTCTGTCGTTTATAACGCTAATACACACCACTGCTTCATCAGCTGTAGAGTAAAAGCCTGCTGTACTATTGTGTTTTCATATAAACAGTCATCACAGTGTTATATGGATGTCAAATTATCACCAATATTTATTACGTAAAAGAAAAAAGGAGCTCCGTCGCATTTAATCTACCCCTTACAAAAAATAGACATATTTCGCATGCATGCAGAACTCTCTGTGCAGTTGTTTTACAGAAATTATTTAGCCAAAGAATTACCGATCACAATTATACACTATCTAACAAGAGTGCATTTATTTAACCCTAAAACATATATTTTTTTGTGCTATGCTTTAATATGTACAAATTTGTGATGATCTCTGTCTTCGCAGACTCATTGTTTCAGACCTACAGTTCAAGACTTTTCACGTGAAAGCAATATAAACATGCAAATGACGCTCTGAAGTCAGATCTTATTGTCATTCATGTATGCATGCAGTATATATATTAGATGGAGGGGTTTTCAGCCAGAATGATAGAGGTCCATTCAAAAACTTTGCTCCAGTCCAAATGAGATTCATTTGCATGTGCCCATCCCACCCTCCATCTCAATAATTCACACCTATCTGTGTAAAGCTATTCATCTGCGAGGCATGCATCTGAGCTCAGGCTTGTGATGCTTCGTTCTCTATGCGCACACTTTAACATTCATACTGTACTTATCCTTAAAGTAAATAAGAGATGTGTTACAAAGATGTCATGCCATAAAAACGGTTTCCCATTGTGATTAATCTAATCTGACTTGAGTTAAATAAAATTACATTACACTATGTGGCCACTATGGTACATATAAACTTTGAGCTGTTCTCTTGTAGTCTTATAAAACCTTACTTTTTATTTAGGAATTATTCAAATCTGGTAATGTCACACACACACCTGTGCATGACACAATTCCCCAAATTTCAGGCCAGCTCTGAAACATACGTTGTGGAGAGTGTAGCAGGCTATCACAATCTGGCACATTTGCGAGCCTTGTACAGTATCACTCTGAAATGGTTATATTGGACTAATTTGAACAATTTACTCATCATTTGATGAATAAATGCTACTTGACTGAAAAAGCCTCACAATTTAAAATAAAACCTCTTACCTGACCTGTACATGGAACAAACTTTAGACCATCTGCTTGAGATTTACCACCTCTACTTTCTTATCTTTAAAGTTGCATTTTGAGTATTTTGAGTACTTCCTTTCACACCTCACCTTGGGAGAACTGACACTGGGGTTTAGAGAGGTAATTATCCAGAGCCAATGGTTGGAGAGATGAGTGGAGCTCGTTGGGGTCTTAATGAGGCCCCTCTCCCTCGGCTCTTCAGATAGCGGTCTGCAGCTCTCATGCCAACACTAATGAGCAGACCGCCTGTCTTCCACAGCCATCTATCATACTTTCCCAGGGAGAAAACACTGTGACTTGTCTCAGCTCCAACCCCACATGAAAGAGGTCCCTCTAAAGAAAAGATAGTCTTACCTGGCCACTTGACCATCTTACAGAATCTTGAATCACAGATGAGATTGTGATGAAGCCAAAAAAAGGAAATTGCCCCTTTAATGTGAATCCACTTGAGATCTCAAAACACATGTAACTTAAAGCCCAAGAAAGCAAATAAGAACACTATGGTCATGTAGGTCCTTTTTACACTTGATATATTAAAGGGATAGTTCATCCGAAAATGAAAATGCTGTCATCATTTACTCACGCTCATGTAATTGCATGCCTGTATAAATTACTTTGTTCCGATGAACACAGAGAAAGATATTTGGAAGAATGTTAGTCATTTTTAGTTCCGGGACATCATTGACTAACATAGTAGGAAGAATTAAATGGTAGTCAAAGGTGCCCGAGAACTCTTTGTTGTCCTTAATTCTTCAAAATATCTCATTATGAACAATCATCAACAGAACAATAAAATACAATGTTTTTTTCCTACTATGGTTGTGGATGATGTCCCAGAACTGAAAACATTGCTAACATTCGTCTTAATATCTTTCTCTGTGTTCATTGGAATGAAGACATTTATACAGGTTTGGAACAACCTGAGGGCGAGTAAATGATGATAGATTTTTCATTTTTGGATGAACTATCCCTTTAATTAATGTCTATAAAAAACTTCTACTTGGAGTTTGTTGCGCGGAAGATCTTAAAGTATGTGACCATACACATTACTATGGCAGTGTTATGGATGTAGCTAAAGCACAAAAGTGAATGAAAAGCACAAAATGTGTTACTTCCAAATAATAATCTTTAAATTTGACATAATGAGAAAATTCAGTCATATTTGAAAAAAAATCCTTAATTGAACTTCATATGTCCTTCACATGACCTTTGCCATTGCATGTTGAAATTATGTTCTGTTAAAGGGATAGGTCACCCACATACTCTGATACAAATGTATAGTAAAATGCAGTGTAAGTCTCTTACATTTTTTTCATCATTTACTCACTTTCATGTCATTCCAACCCGTATGACTTTCTTACTTCTGCAGAATGTTGGTAACCAAACAACATCGTCCCCCATTAACTTCCATTGTGTGAACACACATTTCTCAAAATATCTTATTTTGTGTTCCACATAAGAAAGAGTCAAATACAAGTTTTAAACAACATGTGGATAATACAAGAATACATTTTTTTGCATACAAAAATTTATCTTGTGAAAGTCTTGTGGGAAAGACATGTACATTGCACATAAGGAAGGTTTTGCATTTAACTGACAACGTATTTGTGAAGCTTTTTTCTTTTAGTGAGGCATCAGGATGCAGTTCACACCTGGTTTTATCTCTGTTAATAGTAAGTGTAAACAGACCGAGGGCAACAATTTCTCCCTCTTTCACCTCCAAAAAATGTATGCATCGAATAATGTGTTTAGCTTACCTATAAATACTTTATTGCGGAACAGCACTTATTTTTTCTATGGACAGGAGTTGGGAAGGGTGTCACGTAGCAAATGGGTCTCCTCACAGCCCCATCTTCTGAATCACATGCATATATTTTTATTTAGTATAACAAAAGACTTTTCACCACAGGTCAGGCATCTCTGTCTGGCATGTAAGGAGAAAGACAACAGGAACCTCTTGACATGCTAATTGGCTAGATTAGCATTACCATGACTAGGATTCCAGCAGGAGCCAAAAACAGCTCTAGCATTATCTGAATTCATTTATATTCATATTAATTAACTGTATCATTGGAAAGAAGTTTTTTTTTCTTTCAGACAAAGACACGTAACAGATATATGAATGTAACACTATTAAACATAAGGAAATAAATTAGGATCCTGCAATTATGGGGGGGCCAAAGATGGGTTAGGTAAACTACAGGAACTAACTGCAGGAACAGTATAAAAAGTCATCCTTTGTTGACCGATTCCACTCCACAAAAGTGAGCCAAAGACAACACAAGGTGACTGTAATCATTACAGAAAAAAGGAGGCAAGAGAGTGCCCCGCTGGACTCAGATGTGAGCGCGCTTTCACGGTGAAATACGCAGAGCCAATCTGTGAATTATGAGCTGTAAATGCTGGAAAATGTTGTTTCGTTTCAAGGATGGGGTTGGTTGGACGTCGCCCTGGCATTTTGCCAGGTGCTCATTACTGCAGTACACACACGCAGTTGGGCCAGCCAATGTGACACCCGTTGCCGTGGCAACAGCAGAGCAGACAAGCGATGTAATGCATCATATTTCACCGGACCACCTCAATTCAATTCTCACAGATCCAATCTACGAGTTGCGATTGGGGAGTGAGCACAGGCAGGGGAATAACGCTACTACAGAAATAAATTGGTATGAGACCATCAGCTTTCAATGCAGATTTCCTTTTAAAGCTGTCTGCTAGAAATTGAAATATTCATTGTCCTGCACAAATTGGTTTTATTCAAATCTGCATGCTGCTGCTGCTCGCTGCAGAGTGAGGTGACAATAGTTGGCACTCACAAGACGGTGATGCGTGTATGTTTTTCCTTATTCAGCTGTTATTTGGAAACATATGCAAGATATATTATATATTCTGTACAGTCAGGGTTTTTAACTGGGATCCATGGAACCTCAGGGGTTTTAGATGTAGTCATACAATTCCAAAACATCATTTTTCATTTGATTGAACATTGACTGATCTGATAAGAATTGTATTAAATAGTAATGTTTGTTAACGATTATGAAAGAATGTAACTGTTATCTTTGAGAGATCCAAGTCTTTTCCCCATTGAGACTTCCATCTGGGTATAGAACTAGAATTAATCCCTGAGAAACCAGAGAGACCAGCCAGACATACAATGGTGTCAAACCAGAACAGATGTTTCCTAATTATAGTAAGCTCCTCAATGCTACTTCACTCATTACAGGGCAAATGCTATGATATTTCTAGCAAATCACAGGGAGATCTGAGTGGCTGTGAATTTTCCAGACCCCACTTTTAATAAGCATCTACACCTCTCATGGTTTATAATGAGTAGTTTCCAGGTTTTGTCCTGCAGGTAAAAACATGAGCAGATGCGCTGGCGTTGAGACAATCATCTTTATCTGTGATATCTTACTGTATTTGCATTTTCAGAACATGTAAACCATGTAAAAAGTCACTATAAATAAATTCAAATTTTCATTTTGGTGACATTAGTTTTCACAAGAATTTAGTGGATATATCTAAAAGCATTGTTTCTAGGGTGTAACGATACACGATTCTATACAATGCACGACTGTGTTTACGATTGCCACTTCATCACGATATTTGAACAAAAGATAAAAATAAGAAACTGACACTCAAATGACAGATTTTTCCCTGAATTTTTCGTAACATTTTTTATTTTGTTTAAAGTTTAATTCTGTTGTTTAATTCAGTCATCATTTTGTAAACTAACAAGGACTAAATAGATCTGTCACAGAAAAATAATTTTAGAATTTTAACATAAAAATATGTTTAGTTTAAAAATATACTGCCATAGCTTTACGAAACATATTTTAATAGCTGTTTCTCATTTTGAACATGCTTTATGATATAACCACCAGCCTAATTTGAACTGTTTAGTGATATATAGGTGTATTGTAAATCTTTTGATTTTAGAAATGTACTTTATATATTCACACATCTGTATTTGAAGAGTTCATTTGCAAAAACAGAAATGTTTAAATATCATGTTTTTTATTGTGCATTCTAAAGTAATATATCTCAAACTCCAATTAGGTTATTTTGATTAAATAATAATAACTTAAAAAACAGCTAATTAACACAATAAAAAACATGATTTTTGATTTGTATTTGCAAATAAAAATTCTGTACTTTTATTGATCATACAGAAATACACAAAAGGACGCATTTTGGTTCATGTTTGCATTACAGGCTGACTTAATAGTCCACTTTAATCAGTTGTGTGGGTGTGTGCAATTGTTTCAGAAACGTCTGTAAGTATGAAAAACATCGTCCATCCAAGATGAACCTACGGTTTTAACCCACAATGGAAAAACAGCATTTGATTCCTTTTCAGACCTCTGAGAACAGGTATTTTCCACTCCTTGTTTTCTCTAGAGCATTGACATGGTGAGCAGCGATAAGGCCGTACAGGGGAAGATTATTTATTCATGCGGGGGATAAGGTTACAAACCTACCTGTCCTAATCATGGCTACCGACTCAAAATGATTCTGAGTTCATTTCCTGTCACTATCAGCATTTAAATAATGCAAAGTCACTAAATCGACTTGCAAGCACACTATCTAATAACTTACAAATTATCATGTCCTTACTATCAAATATCCATTTAGAGTACCTGGTTGGTTATTTAAAAAAAAAGGCATGGTAATAAACAACAAACAGGACAGCCTTTATTTGCTAAAACAGCAAAAATGCGATAAGATATAATTGGCATATGGAAAAAATCTGCTGGGCATCTCATACGGTTTGTCTGCTCATTTTCCCAGATACGCAAACAAAACCAAACAAACACTGACTACAGTACACCTTTCAGCCTTTAACACTAAAAAAAACAGACCAATTAGCAATTAAACACCGTGTCCATGTACGGTGCCTATGTATGACACCAACAACATATGTCTGAATCCACTGTTGGCGGGACTTTAATACACAAACAAGACCTGAAATGTTTTTACACTACAATGTGATTTCAGTGATAAAAAAGTCTAAAGCCATATATGCTGTCTACTTTTCATCAAAGCATTCAGGATGGGTGTGAATACCAGGTGAAAACAGGACACAAAACAAGACAAGTGTGATTATTCGCTGAAGACAGTCAGCTACACAGGCTTCAGTTTGTTCAAAAGGCATTTGCTAAACTACCAAAGAAATTAGAAAGGCGATGTATTGTAGTATTGTAATTATAAATGAATGGGAATGTATTGCGATTGAATGAATGGAGGCAAATCGTTACATAATTACCCCTCCGTAAACACCCCCTCCTCATTTTTTTAGAAGAGGGGGCTCATAATAGCCTGTAGAGAGTAATATACAAAACACACTGGAGAGGCAAATGGTAATTCATTATCTGTAGCTCTGCTTCTCTGTAAATAAGGCCGTGAAAATGAAACAGCATCTTCCATCTGCTCTCGTATGTTTGTTTTTCCTCTCCGCTATATGTGAGGTATTTACACTTGGTCACGTCTACCGTTTCTACAGATGGGGCAGCTAGATGATTATGAGAAGTCCAAGTTCAAATGCGCTACAAGATATTTTGAGATGGATAGCAGTCTGACACATAGAAAGACATACAAAACTATACATAGCAAAGTATAAATATTTAATCAATTGAAGCACATGGAGCAGGTTACTTCTTCAGTTTAATGTTTTGATCGGTCTGACTGAGATTTGTCGGCTGCAGGAACAATCATGCAGACGAACTGGG
Organism: Triplophysa rosa; assembly: GCF_024868665.1. NCBI lineage: Eukaryota > Metazoa > Chordata > Actinopteri > Cypriniformes > Nemacheilidae > Triplophysa > Triplophysa rosa. Next base: position 14,196,940 of record NC_079900.1, on the reverse strand, counting down.
GGAAAGGGGGAACGATTCTACACGCACTTGCACACATAACGCACACAGAGTGAGAAACTACACAGTCTACTCTACGGTATATGCAGCAGAGAAGTCTTTCATTGGAACACATTTCACAGTAAGGAGATGAAGCTCATCTGTCTTAAATGACACGGATTGCAGGATGTCTTGCAACAGGGCAGAAAGTGAAAAGTGAAAACCTTACTTTGATGCACAGATTAAAATATTTTCAAACAATAGCAGGATTGTGTATAATGTATTGTTTTAGTTTATTTTAGCGTAAAATGATTAAATATATCAGATTTGTGTTTTCTAACCTTTTTAAAAAGCAATTTAAATGACACAATAACGGAATTTTGCAAAAATGATTTCTAAGTATAATCATTTGTAAGTATGATTTCTTACACCGTGTCTGCGATGCGATGATTGTCGCATCGTGCCGGTCGCGTCCGGTGTAGACATGATGTAAGATATACTCCCCTGGGGCTGGGCAATATACCTACAATTTCAATATCTATGATTGATAAGATGTCATTTTAATAATGCATGTTATTTAGAACATTAAAAAAAAGTTTAGAACATAGTATAATGAACAATTACCCTTACTATTTATAAAAAAGGCCGTACAGCGTACGCCCGTACAGTACATGCTGCTTGTCATGATAATGGTTGTATTCCACCCTTTGTCACAACTGTCTTTTTGTGCACCTTTTAAATTATGAGATTACTGTTTAAATACCAAAAGCCATGTAAAAATTCCCATTGGTACCATATTTGTTGTTTGCAAACACCATCTAATATTCAAGATATTTCACAATTTCTAATCTTTAGTACATTTACTCAGTGATATCTAACATTCATTATACAGTATCACCCAGCCCTATGCTCCTTTGCTTTTGCATCAGAAACACTCAAGTTGGCATGTTCGTGCAAAACACGATTCAGCACTGGATCTCTCAGCATGATATGAGAAAGAAAATATGGCCTTTTGCACAAAAATGATCAATATCACAAATTTGCTTATATTTGATTACAGTCCTAGAACTAGTGCAGAATGTTAAATGTCTTTTATGCCATCATGTCATTTTATGTCATAAAATGTCATTAATTAAAATGAAAAAATACAACTTTAAAACTAGTAGATATTGAATTGTGTTCACCAATCAATTTTATAATCACTCACATGAAGCACAGCGAAGACAATGCTGGGTGTCAAAGGACAACAGGCTCTAATAACCTCGGTGTCATATTTGATGAACAGCTGTCCTTCAATGATCACATTGCAAAGACAACGCGGTCATGCCGATATGTCTTATTCAATAATAACCCGTTATTATTGAAAAGGGTATTATAGCATTACTATAATTTATAGCTTCCACTCGGAAGCAATGAGCTGACCTGGCCAGAGCTACTGTTTAAGCATTGTGTTCACAAGTCTGGGGTTGGAATTTACCGAACAAACTCAGTGGGATTTTAATTTGCCACATATTCCTCTGGGGTGTCCAATGTCGGTCCTGGAGGGCCACTGTCCTACAGAGTTTAGCTCCAACTTGGCTCAACACACCTGTTTGGAAGTTTCTAGTCTGCTTTGTGAGACCTTGATTAGCTGTTCAGGTGTGTTTGATTAGGGTTGAAGCTAAACTTTGCAGGACACTGGCCCTCCAGGACTGACTTTGGACACCCCATCCTTACTGTGGGGTGCACATGCACTTCCTGGACAATGAAGATGAGCTAATTGTTTGTGTTGATAGACGGAGTTCTAGATATCAGCTCTGACATTTAAACGTTTGATTTAATCACACTGGACCAGAAAAAGCCAGGCGACGGTTATGAATGGTTAAGTATAAAGACTTTTTAAGAAAAAGAAACAAGGCACTAAAATTCACCAAGATTAATATGTGGAAATAAGACCATGAACCTACTTTGATTCACTTTTTGTTGCTCATTTTAGATTGTAAAAATCTGCTCAATTCTGCAGAACAAACTTAAACATGCTAAAATGTGGCAGAGGCCCTTTTCCCAGCATGGGATCTCTGTTAGATATCCGGCATTTGGGTAGGGGGCTCAATCATACCATATAGTCTTGACCTTTGGCAGTAATTTGAACTGTAGTGTAATTAGATGTATCCCGTGCTGGACAGTATTTTGATAATGACACATTTCAGTTGAACTTGTTCAGCTGGCCCAAGATTAAAAGAGAAAGGCAAACCTGGACACAGCTGGGTGCTGAATCACTCTAATGCCCTGCAGCTGACCATGATGTGGTCTGAATTGCTTATGAATTACGTGAGGTCTGGGTGAGCAGTAAGACAATGGCAAAGCCACACCACCCATTTACGGCACACAGCAGCAAACTGATTCCAAACAAAAGATCTGCAGAAGCATAACAGAGGTTCATTTAATATACAGTACGCAAATGACTAGCCTCCACAGCAAAGACTAATAGCATTTTAAAGTCCTGACTAATAAATGTTAGATACACAACATTACAATATTTATTTATCATTCACCTAAATTAGTTTAATGATCCTTATGCTTTATTCAATAGTCCAAGCTGGTCAAAGCAGGTACCATGTTACAAAGACCCTCCTAAGCTGGTATGATCAGCTGGTAGATGATTTATTAATTGTCCAAGATGGTCTACCAGACAATTACCAGCTCAACCAGCTAGAGACCAGCTGTTTCAAAACATGAAGCAAACAGATGAAGAGGGATAAAAATTATTAATGAAACCGATATGATGGTGACTAGAGTTTAATAAAAGCACTGACTCCTCCATTTTGCATAATTCATGACACAAAGAATGTACTGTTCACATAGATATTTATAGTATATTTATATTAAAACGGATACAATATTTTATTGGTATTTGTAAAAAGGTTCTGACGTTTTATTTTTGTTCTTTACAATTGTGTTATCTTGCATTTACATATGTCAGAAACAGTTTTTTAATTTATACATTTTATTTATATACGTTGAGTTGTTTCTACATTTATTAATAAGTTCACCAAAAAAAGAAAATTTCTGTCATTACTTACTCACCCTATTATTGATCATATTATGTTTATTTAATCATATTAATTGAACAACGGCAGTATTTGCATTGGTTTTGTGTCCTTACAATAGAAGTGAATAGGTACCGCCGTTGTTTGTTTGCCAACATTCTTCAAAATATCTTCTTTTGTGTTCTGCAGATGATAGAAAATCATACAGGTTTGAAATGATAAGAGGGTGAGTAAATGACAGAATTTTCATTTTTGGGTGAATTCTCCCTTTAAGAGGAACACACTGAAGTTTTTCAACTTGCCTCTGAAATCTAATTCAACCCTGCAATAATACTGTATACAGCAATATAAAGACCAGCGATTATCGTACTGAATACAAACCTAGAGCAACATTTCCTGACACAAACACTTCCAGAATACCAACACTGTACTATTCACGAGAGCCTTTTTATAACAATACATCCAACCGGGCTTGAATGAAACAATTCAAACATGGCATGCAGGAGACAACCGGTGCTGCGGTTCTCCATTGTTATTGTCCGCTGGTGAGGAGCCACACTTTAAAGAACAGGTTTGTAGAAATGAAGTCATTTCCCTCACAATGGGATGTCACAAGCCATTCTGCCCTTTTGAGATGTTAATTCACACGCTGAGCTGTGTTTGATGTCGAAAACGCTATAAGAGACTATTAATCAAAAAGCACTTCAGGGCTGTGATCCACTGTTTTAACTGTCCACCCTTGTGATAATTAAATTAGCACCAGCCACTGCTTTTCACCCGCTCAACATCTTCAAAAATAGCACAGTTTTGCTTGGCAAAAATCTGACGGAAAAATTACAGCTGTCAGGGTGCTCAGCCTGTCAATGTGCTTTTGAGGAAAAGGATTTGAATAGCTTAGAAACAATAAACCACTCTCAACACATTAACCAAATGAGCCGAGAGTTTACATGCATGGAAATATGGGTTAACAAAACTCAAGACAAGTATTGGTTTAACCATTGACTACAATTTTTTTTACTGTTTTGCCCAAGAAAAATGTTCAGTTTCATGTGTTGTCAATGGTAGTTTTCACCTGGGAAAAAAAAGATATAAGAGCTTTAGTTTGGGAGAACATTATTTTTTTAAGGGTTTTGGACTATATGCTTGACACTAATTCACAAAACCATATAACATACAATTATGGAATACAGTCCTTGTGATGACGTCCTGTGTGACTAGCCCATCTCCCCCTTCCACAAATATTCAGGGCTATTACATAGAGCCATTTCACTAGTTTCATATCCCTCCAATGATGGGTGAATATAGCAAACTTTAGGCAAGTCAAATATTGAAGGTCTTATTGCAAGACTTTTATTTCTCTCGAGAGAATAGTTCAGTCTAGACACACCCCCCCGCCCTTCACCACACACATAAAGAGTAAACCAAAGGACCAGGGCTATTGTTGTTCTGCATTATCAACATTGATTAAAATAAGCCACTGCTTTCTTGCCAGGTTACAGCTGAGGTCCGGGTTTGGCTTTTATGAAGTGCTAGCTACTTCATTTCATTTCATTATTGTAACTGGGTTACATTAGCTGTGCACAGCTGTAGGCAGAGGAAAAATCCATCTGTATGCCAGTTTCATTTCCCTTTTCTCAGCCCCAGGCGTATACATCATCTCATCAGCTCACACGCTCATTTCTCTTTCTCTCTCTGCGCATCACACTCCACCTTAGATGAGTAAAATATAGCGTCACCAGACCTGGAGGACTGAACTCTTTAAAAGCACACAGAAGCAGGAATGCATAACAAATATCAAACCTGATTACATTTGATTTGATGCATGCATGCTTCCTGGGCAAGGAATTAAAAGGGTGAAATTGCTTCCTTTAACCAGGAAATATGTATGGGTGTTTAAGAAAGGTGTTTAAGTAACAATCTTGAGGGCTTTCTTGAAAGGGCATTAATTGTCTTTACACCTACACTGCGCAAAAACACATTCTTGTCAACACGCCAGGAGGATCTCCATGTGTCTCACCCACTTCAGTCTCATATATAAGCTCACTACATATCACATCTTTTTACTGGTACCATGCCCATACAACCACATTAGTACCATAGTACATTTTTGTAAGTGACTGAAATGATTACAACATCTATCTACCATGGAATACATGGCACCCCAAGGCACTTGAACTACACTCTTAAAAATAAAGGTGCTTCACGATGTCATAAAAGAACCTTTTGTTTTTTTCTTAATGGTTTCATAAACATCCGAAGAAAGGTTTTTTTGCGGCAAAAAGGGTTCTTTAGTGGTAAGAAAGAGATGGTTCATTAAAGAACCTTTGACTGAATGGTTCTTTGTGGAACGAAAAATGGTTCTTCTATGGCATCGCTGTGAAGTAAATGAGGGTGGTCTCTAATACATTGTAAACTGACATTGATAATGAAAGTCAAAGAGGAGTGACACTTTGAATTTGATGCTTCTTGTTCATATGTCTTGCCTGTAACTCTGCTCTCCCAAAGCACAACTGATCCGAAGGTAATAGACTCATCCTTGACCCTATTACACTTGGCCGTCTGTTCTGATGTCTGAGTGGCCTTTACCCTTTACTAAACCTTTGCCTAAGCATCACTGACATACCGACTTCTGCATGCACACAAATATAATATAATGCAAATAGAATATAACAGCTTTCTCTAAATCGTCCCTCTGTCTGCAGTTAGTCAACTAATAGACAGTATCACCCCAAGCTGATGCTATTGGTTAAAGGTGCTGTGTGTAATTTTTTGTAGTATCTATTGACAGAAATGCAATATTATATACATAACTATGTCTTCATAGGTGTATAAAGAGTTTACATAATTAAGTGTAATGTTTTTATTACCTCAGAATGAGCTATTTCTATCTACATGCATTGCGGGTCCCCTTACATGGAATTCACCATGTTGTTTCTAGCCCTAAACGGACAAACTGCTCAACAGAATGCGTTTCGTAAATACGTTATCTCCTTTGACAAAGGGGGAGGGGTGGAGTGAGCAGTTTGTTGCAGTTCACAACCTCACCGCTAGATGCCGCTAAATTTCATACATTGGACCTTTAAGCCAACATTTTTATTAATGTTGCAATGTTTGTAGGCTAAAAGTATATGGCATTCTTGTAGATGACTATTTAAAAAATAACCAAAATTTGTTTATGTTCTAATACCAAAAAGTCTTTGCAACTTGCACTCAAAATACTAAAAAAGCACCTTCTTAAAAAAATCTAAATGCAAACAATGACCTAAAAGCTTTCCTCTCACTAATGGCTCAGACCTGAGCCAACACAATCACACAGGTCATTTCTAACAGCTAAACATTTACATTACACATGAAAAGACATATTTGTGAGAGTCTAATATTAACACTGTACACGAGACAAGCAGCATGTATATTCGAACACTATTCCAAAACCCCTGAGCAAGCCACGTCTGCAGTAGCGGCCTTATTTTACTTTAATCTCCATTTCCTTGAGGCCAAGCGCAAGTGGTTGTATGCAGTGCCGAGAGACTGTTTGGTTTGTGATGATGTCATGGTTGTCATGGAACAAGCTCTCTCTCTCTCTCTCTCTCTCTCAAATTACAACACAAAAATCTCTGTGGGAAAGTGAGGGCCGTTTTCTCAAGAACCAGTCTGCCTGCACAAAGCCGAAAGTCGGCCTGTTCCTGTCTTTGTGTCCAGCTTAAGACTAGTCGCTGTTTGTTTAGATGGCGCACGCTGCCAAAGAGGAAATGTGTCCAAACTTTTCCCAAACATGCTGGACGGACTGACAAAACAATACCCGTCCGATGAAATGCAATCTAAAAACGGAATCCTGCTAAACAGCAACCTGTAAGTGTTGAACACTGTGGTGAACAATAAAACGGCCTTTCTCTGCTGTTTCCAGATGTGTTGCTGTTGTGTCTGCCGAGCACATTAATCACAGTGTGGAGTAAGTGATGGCACTTGGCCGCGTCGCTGTGGAACGTTTGGCTGCTGTACAGAGGACTCTGAGCCAGGATGAAAGAGCTCTGTGTATTCAGAGTTGGAGGCTGCTGGAAGTGTGCCAAGCTGCAATAGGCTCATGTTCTGTCCAGAACAAAAGCTCAGAGCTGCCTTACAAAAACACAGGTTTCTGAGAGAAGCGGGCCATTCAGCATGTGCGGTTTAAAGGCCAGTGCAACCACACACTGGACACAGCTACTGTGTTCTGATCGTTGGATGAACTGTGTTTTCGAAAACCTATCCATACTATGAAGATCAGTCAAGGTTGTTTAAGGACAACAGCCTTGCAGGCGTCTTTAAATTTCCTGGATGGATTTTGGCAAAATGTGAGTCCTTGTTGACAAAGACAGAACTGTAGATAGACTGTTTAAAACAGACCCTTTGCTTTTCGCAGGAAATAACTTGAATGTTGAGGTTTGTAAATCTATCTTGACAGCACTGTATATATAACGTGCTCATGTGGGAAGTCTGCGTATTTATAACCATTGCTGAGGGAAAAAAATTGATAGGAAACAGGACTGCGTTCTGGATGAGTGTATTTTTTTCATTAAAATGTTTCACTGATGACTGAATTCTTCCAACATGAAGGGAAAAACATTTTTCCTCAAGATAAGAGGGTTGGCAAAATCCCTTAGCTAAAACTCTTAGATAATTTCAAGTTTCTTTGTGCCCGATTTAAAGACACTATAATGTGATGTATTATAATTATGTTCATTGTAAATAAAATACAAAAAATATGTGCATCTTCTGTAGACAAACTGTTTTTTTATGATGACCCATGCAAAACAGGATCAGCCGAACCATAACGTGAAATAGAGAAGTCTCGCATCACCCTGAAAGGGGTTACAGGCATACTTAAAACAAAAAGTAATTAAGAATTATGTATTTACAGGTGCTTTGTGTATATTTTTTGGAGGATCTATTGACAGAAATGCAATATTATATACATAACTATGTCTTCAGAGGTGTATAAAGACCTTACATAATGAAGCATTTTTATGTTTTTATTACCTTAGAATGAGCTATTTCTATCTACATACACCGTGGGTCCCCTTACATGGAATTCACCATGTTGTTTCTACAGTAGCCCTAAACGGACAAACTGCTCTACAGAGCGCTACATAAATACATTATCTCCTTCGGCAAAGCAGTGAAAACGTGACGACATCTTAGCCCTGTGTCGACCTCAGTAATGCTGCGAAAAGGAGGGGCGAGTGGTGGAGTGAGCCATTGGTTGCAATTTACAACCTCACCACTACATGCCGCTACATTTCATAGACTGGACCTTTAAGAGGCATGTAAATAAAATAATTAACAATTTCTTATAAAACTGACAATTGTATCAAAATAGATCCCTAATAAATCCACACATCTCTAAGAGATTTTCCTTTTACAGTTTTACAGTCTTTATGCTAACTGTCCACACTGAAGCAATTAAAAATAGAATAAAACCAGAAATCTGCACCCAAATTCAGTTACATAACTTTGCAACACAAAACCCCAGGTAGGTCCACATGCCATTTCATACTTTATATGACACATCAAATAAATGTTTTCCTGCCTGACTCAGTAATGGCCAGCAGGCAAGCGGCTGCTCCTCAGCTGGGCCTTCTGCTATAACAGACTAAACAATCTGACTGACTGTCAACAACAATCAGAGCAGAGAATGAAACACTAAACACACATACACTTACACACACCTAGAGTGCTAAAGCATTTTGTCCTTTCAATACTCCCGGTTAGATCAGCAAAGGATTAGCCTGCCATCCTAATAGTTTAGTCGAAACAGGCGGTGCCTGTGCTTGGCAGTCCAATTATGCCTTGTTTGTCAATATGGTTGGTATTTTTTTCAATCTTCACCATCAGATAGGGAAGACACTGGCTGCGTCCTAAATCGCTTACTCACTGAGTAGGTACTTAACTTCAGTAAGTACCTACTTAACGATGGGTAAAAGGGTACGTACCGTTTTGCCTGAATGGGTGTAGTAGGAATGCGATCCGGACGTCGTCCGCCATATTGATGTGGTCATGTGACGTAATTCTTCTTCTTTTCCATTTTAATTGCGGGTGGCAACTTACGTTTGACATGCATATCCGCACCTACTGTACTGGAGTGTGGGCCAGTGATTTGCCATTTGATGTAATAACAAACGCATCTTAAAAGTTATGAGAGACAGGTTGCATTAAACCCTTATTGCAACGCTATAGTCTTACATATACAGACCTTCATACTGAAGGTCTGGAACTTATCGCCTATTTCTTTGGCCAAGGCCTGCCCAAGAGGCCCTATGACTGACAGGTAAAGCAACCAATCACGTTTCGTTTTGTGCCGCGTCATGTTTAGAGGCGTGGAAAGTCCACCCCGCAACAGACCGGTGTGCATTCACGAAGGTGTAAAAAGTTAACAGCAACAAAATGATTACAAGTTTACCCCGTGAACCTCGCATACTTTTAAGAATTAAGCGTTTAGTCGATCGTGATGAATTCTTATAGCAACCGTTGTAAACACGACAGCTTACTTCAGAAAAAGGCCTTTTGTGTACATAGAAAAATTCTTAGATCTTTGAGTTCAGCTCATGAAAAATGGGGCCAAAAACAAAAGTGTTGCGTTTATAATTTTGGTCAGTGTAAATAAACTGCTGAAAATAGCTATGCACAATGTAAAACGCTGTCAATTTTACAACAAAACACTGTCAATTGTAATGTTACATTAGCTTTACAATGATTAACAACATGTTTAATTGTACATGAATGTCGGCTGTGACTGTTTTGAGGGCTGTGCACGTTATTCTGTCCCGTCGGCTCATGGGATAGAGAAGTATCCCAAGTATCCGTCGCTGAGTGCTTCTAAATCTGGGCGTAACCGGTAGGCCATCCGGGAATTTCTCGCCTACTCTTTTATGAAAACTGACAATTCGGACATACTGCTCTGTTCACATACTGTTTTCTCTTGCTACATAGTACAGTAGGTGAGTAGTCGTATTCGGACGCAACATTAGTATACGCACGTCGGAATCTCGCGAGAAATAGTCCACCACCCGGATATTTCTCGTATACTGTTTTATGAATACTGACATACTATTCGTTCGCCTACTGCTTTTTGCCTACTATATAGCATGGAAGTATGCGATTTCGAACGCAGCCTCAGGCTAGCTGTCACAAGGACAAAAAAGATGGACAAGGTGTACCCATCAACTCTCGCTGTACAAAATGAAGCTGAAACTTCCCAGATATGACCGCTAACATATTATGCAGATTACATCCTTTGGAGCCAGAGTCTGCACAGTAGTAAGCGTGAGGTGGAGCTAAAGTATCAAAGTCCCACCCACATTCCGTGTCTCAATCGCAAACAAACAAATCATGCTGCCATGCAACCTTTTTATAACATCTTATAACTAACTAAAACCAAACTTATTATAAAAACACTTGAACATACATCAGCGGTATAAGAAGTATCTGAAATTACAGAAAACATATCTGGCAATAATAATATTTAAAGTGTAATTGGATATGTAGTTTGCCATCCCTCCCATTTGTTTACATGGAAAGGGCGCGATTTATGGCCTATACTGCAGCCAGCCACTAGGAGACGATTTAACTCCTTTGGCTTCACTTTTCTTTACGTGCGTGGCAGACAAGAAAGGGTAAAAAGAGAAAGTTGCCACAAGAGCTCCTTTTATCATTTTACGCCAAAAGTTGTTTTCTTTAGCAATACGTTTTTGAGTAAAATAGATGAATATTTTGAACGCATTTAGCCAACATGGGTCACATTAGATTTTGAGCCAATGAGATTCATCCTTGAGATACGTGAAGCCGGCATGCAGCCATTACGCATGTAGTTCTCATCTATACATGTTCAAAAACATATAGTTTCACTGCAGAAGAGATTTATTAACCCCATGGATTCATATCGATTCATTATATGACGGATTTATGCACCTTTTGGGCCCTTCAAATAGGGCACTCTCCAATGCCATTACAAAGCTGGGACTTCTTTTAAATTGTGCTGAAGAAAAAGTCATATAGACCTAGGATGGAGGAGGGCGAGTAAATTATGGATTAAAATTCATTTTGGGGTGAACTATTCCTTGAATGTCACATTTTCTCTATAAATGTTAAATAAACCCCTAAGTATGAAAGTCTCACAAGAATTACAAACGCTCACTGCACTACAATGCATATACAAGAATAAATGGATGTGAATGAGCATAAACACAACTTATATATTCAAGGATCAGCCAATGAGCTCTGAGTTCCACAGCCACACAACAGATAATTATTAGCAAGTATAACAATTTTCAAACTTTCCACTTACTGCATTACAGCTCAGAACAACAGCACATGCTCCAAACAAGCCTATTGTTTTCAGTGTAGACAGACAATCCAACTAGACATGAAATGTAGTAAAATACCACATATGCAGCATAACATATCAAATAAGTTAATTGTATAGGAAGTAACATCTTGGGGAACTTCTAAAGCGTCTGCACACGCATGTACCACCACTATTACTGCGCCACACATTCTACTTCATGAGATAAGAGCATAACAATATTTACATGGGACTCTTCAAACACATGCACACAACACGCATAACAGTGAATGAATGGATGCGAGTATCTGAGAACTTACCCGAGCAGAAGTTGCAGCACATAAACAGAGGCAGGCTGTTCACAGACTCCGCTCCTGAGACACACACACGCACATGCACACGATGACACACACACACACACATACACACACACACACACACAATCTGCCCTACAGGTAACGGGGGCTACGCAAAAGAAAAAGCAGGTGAAGGGAGGATGTTGGACCCCTTCGTATCAAAACTCCTTGCTTCTTTCTGTCTTTTTGATTCACATGTCAGGAAAGAGAATCACATGTGGTGCTGCGCAGCGATCCCCACAATCACGTGGCCGAAAGTGTCACGTGACAAATCTAGGGTCCCCAGGCTAGGAGAACCTGGGGAATACAGAGAGACCATGAGAAAGACGGAGAGAGAGGGCAATAAGGGAACACCAGGGGGCACCATCTCCTGGTCTTCTCAGTTCCTGTGCAATTCTATTAGCAGAGCGGTGCAGGTGGCATCACGCATACAAATCAAAATAGAAAAAGGGGAAAATGAAAAGTGCGCTGGAGACAGAGAAAGAACCCTGGCGTGAGAGCGTAAGAACACTGCAGAAATGCCAGTTTCAATGAATATTCATCAGCTGAGATGTCTCGTTTCACACCCCCCACCCTTCTGGAGTGGAGCCTAATTCATTTGAATGCTTGCTTTTGTTAATAGCTAAATCAGCAGGGCCACTGCTACTCTTGGGTTGTCGCAAGGCGCACTTTACATTGCGTCACGCTTGCATAGATTGGATACCTTGCGATCCGGCACACTCGTGTTGGCTCTTTCTCTTTCATGGTACGAGGCTGACAAAACCCCTATTGTGTTGACGCACAGAAAGCACGCATACTCTAAGCCAACTAACCTAAGGTATTTCTGAACACTCGCCATTACTCAACCTACCGTCCCCTAAGACCACTGAACTTTAGCAGATGAACATGAATATCACAGAACACGTATTGAACCACACAGCTCAGTTACTGGTGGCGATCCATAACAGCAAATGTCCTAGTCACATTTAACTCCTAATTCAAGAGGAAAAACGAATTAAACCATTTTTGTTATAATAATCACATTTTCCTCTATTTGTCCAAATTCCTCTATTTACTTTATTTATTTTAATATACTCAAAACTAATTCTCAGTGGTGACTCGCATATACAAAATGTGTTTTCATATATAATGAAGAATAATATTATTTTTATTTAAACTAGCGTACATTAAAAGGAAGTACAAAAAATACTACCAAAACCAATTTCAAACACAACATATTTTTCCGTATTACAGCAACAGTGCGTTTAGGGGGCATCGATGTTAAAATGTCATTTATCTTTTCAAGGAATATCTCCGTGTGAGATTCCTCCAAGATTTATAAGGGTCTCTTATCCTTTCGAACGCAGTGCCCCTTGCTGTTTAAACTACAAAATAAAATAACCCAGTTGAACATGGAGCTTGCACAAACCTCAGAACAGCCTTGAAATCATCCAGACGCACACACACAGTGAGACAGACTACGTCTCGTTCCTTCACGAAGCTCATTGAAATTCTGTGCACGGCTCTGGTCAAAGGCGGGGCCAGGCAGCAGTGCTGCTGGTGTATGGGAGATGCAATCAGGACTCAGCGCCTCACTTCATTGCAGCTTCTGTTCTATCCACACACACAGAAACAGCCAGAGGAAGCAGCTCGAATATTTGAAAAGCAACCAGATGCATAATAGTGCTTTGTGGCCAGCCAGAAGAACCAATGCACAAAAAGATAACACTGCCACCCAGCACTGATTTAGTCAGCATCACCAAGTAACAGCAGGAATTATTAATGATGATGCACCCACCAAGCAGCCTTTGTATGTCCTACACTTTCATATATCACACAGTAGAGGTCGCTATAAGTAAGTCTTATTGTACTGCCCACTAAATTTGATTTTGGTACACTTGTGGTTACAGCATATTACTGAAGTAGTTAATCCCCATAATTAAAATGATTTCATTATTTAATCACGCACATTTCTCATTTCTTTTTGCTGTTGCTCAATTTTGTGCAACAGCAAAAACCTAAAGATGTTTGACAACAGAGACTAGCAGCAGCTAGGCTAAATATTAAAGCAATAAGCCCCTTGAAGCAGTGGGTTACAGTGCATTTTATAACAGCTAATGGCGTTGTGGCACGACGCTAAGCGGAGTGCCTAAAACCCCGTAGCTGTTATAAAATGCACTGTAACCCACTGCTTCGCGGGGCTTATTGAGGTATTGTATAATGGCTTAGAACTCCGCTCAGCCAATCAGAATCAAGGACCAGAACTGACCGTTTTATAAAGATATGTATACACTTTAATCTAAATTGTTGATCATTTTATCCGCTTTTTTTACATGTTGACGCTAACTTACATAACAGTGGTTGCAATAATCTTCAGTCCTTAAAAGTAAATACAGTGCAGGTGTTCTTGAAAGGTTGCTTGAGGAATTCATGTGAACGTGACAGCACGTGCTACACAGAACACTCACCGTGGCTTCAATATTTTCATTAGCATCTAGCGAAGCAGCTAATCCTGGTCGTAATATTAAATTTAAAATAAACTGTAAACGTATTTCTGAAATCTGATTGGTTGACTGAAATGTTGTCCAAGGCGAAATCAGGAGAGCCGTGGAGGCTTGTAACTAACCGACAGATTATGGAAGCTCCCAGACTGCTGTTGGCACTGTATCTGAGTGTCTGTGCCAGCGAAGCCCTGTGATGCTCTAATGCACGCCCAGACAGTTAAATAGCTTTTTTCATGCGAGTCAACAGCTTTTGTGGACCTCCATCTCAAAGTGATACAGATCAACTTGGCAGTTGTGTTGGTGCTGATTCAGTGTAGTCTATCTGTTAAAGGATTTCCCTCAAGCACATGTACACATCAGGGGACATTAAGGCATCCAACTGGCACAAACACAAATGAATCAAGTAGGCTACACAAAAAACGAAGTCCTTTGTTTCACCAGGGCTTATCCAGTTAGTTTTAGGGTGCTGTCAATATTCTGTTTGCCTTGTTTTTGCCTTGTGTGCCCTCTTGTGGCTAAAACTCATAATAGATATAGCCTAGTAAAGAAGGGCTATGATATGTAGTTTATAATCACTGAAACAAATTGCGAAAATATCAAAATAAACATATTTAAAGCACCTTTAGAATTGTCATAATGTCATGCTATTTAAACATTAAATTCTGTGTGTCTTGTGCCTGTTATGCGTGTGCCAGAATCAGTTCTTATCCTCACAGGACGATCCAGTTCCTAACTTGCTTATGACAGATGCTGTGGTTATCACCAGATGTAAAAATAGCTACTGCCAGAAGTGTCTGCGCAGACCAATATTTACATTTATCCAAAACAACTTACATTACATTCAAGCATCATCTGTGTTCTCCAGAGATCAAACCCACAACCTTTGCATTATGGGCACAATGCTATACCGACTGACCTACAGTAACAGTAAAGAAGTTTTCACAGAAAAGGCCTGTATGACCTTTAGCAGCTTACACAAGCGTTTGGCCACAGGGCATCTGAACATGTTGGCCCCTCACGCAATCGGTGACATGCTTTAACTGTAAACAACCTTTTGGGCCAAGACCTTTAAATGCTTTTCCCTTTGTTTTACACAACAGGTCTGCTGTGTCCTGCTCACCTTTAACCTATTAGTAGGTATAAATAGATTTGATAATTCTTTCCAACCCAAATGATGAATAGTATTAGGATTAGTACAGCTGCTACTGTTCCTTTCTCAACAAGAATGTAACCGGCTTAAGAGTACTTAAATATGTAGTTAAATTATTTCTTTAGAAATTGGAATAATGTGCAGATTTGTTACTTGAGAAATATCACAGATTAAACAGTTGTGCTACTAAATGAAGTGCGAGTATCTCCAAGCAGTGACTCAGTTCAAGTATTAGTAGACATGCAAATGTCAACCTTCTCATTAAAAAATTGAGTTTTTAAACAAAGGTTTTCATTGTATCAATAACTCAGATGTAATGTTTCAAAGTTTTTAAAGCATGCTTTTCCATAGTTGGGCAAGTGTTGCTTTCAGAATTGTAACATCTATAACAGAACATATTGCTCCTAAATGGGCACATGAAAATTTAAACATAGTATTTTATGTTCTATGAAGAGCCATCCTGCACAGCGTGTTGAGTATTACAGCTTCTGGTTTGTGGACTTGCTACACCCTACTCACAAAGTAGACAATTGTTTTAAAGCATCTTCTGCAGAGTACTAGCCTATACATACGAAATAACCGAAGAGAGACAATCTTATATATTTGCTGAAAATTTTTATTACCCTCAAAACATATGCAATTCCATTTCAGCAGACATTTTAAATAAATCTTGTGAAATTGAAGTAGAATAAAATTAAACTTAAGAGTACAGGAAATATTCACAGTGCAAATACATTTTGCGATCACTATGTGCCGCAATGACCGGACACTATTCTCCAGTTTCCTCTAACAATATCATCATACTGTCATATTGATATGTTTCTCTCCAACTTAAACATACAAGAGATGAGGTACAAAAGGGCTTTTGCAACTTGGCAAATCAAATTTACATATTAAAGTGCTTCCTCTACCATGGCCTTAATGCAAAACCGCGATGTTCTGAGAGTCTGCAAGGATTTTAAATTATAACCAAAATAATCATGAAAGTCCACAACCCAAAAACAACCATCATTCAATCTTTCATTCAAGTAGCTAACGTGACAGAGGTTAGCGTGGTCAAACAAAGCATGTATTTAACCAATAAGAAACAGCCAAGTAAGAGGATGAAAACTGAACAGAATTTGGGACACATCATTTTTCAATGTTTCTCAAATATGAGCAAAATCAACCAATAGTGAATTAAACTGATACTTTCACCCTCTGTTCCTCACTCTCCTCCTTCTCATCTTTATCTTTGTCTTTACTCTTTTTAGACTTCTTTTTCTTATGTTTGTGTTTCTGTCCCTTGAGCTCAGATTCAGATTCATTACTTGTATGCTTCTTATGCTTTTTGTGTTTCTTGTGCTTCTTGTGTTTTTTCTTCTCTTTTTTCTCTTTTTTCTCCTTTTTCTTCTTTTTGCTATCCTGACTGCCTGGAGAGCTGGGGCTGCTGCTGTGTCCGTGGCTGCCAGAAGGGCTTGGGCTGTGGCTGCCACTACTGTCTCTCTCTCGCCCCCTTTGCTCAGCTTTGTTCTCCAAGTCTGAGGTTTCGCTGTCACTTTCGCTGTAGTCTGGTACAAACGCAGCCTCGTCGGTTTCCCGTGCTAAATCCGAAGACAGTCGCATGGTGCGCGTGGATGGGACTTTGTGGTCCCCATGTGAAGCACCTTTCTCTGCCTCAGTCCTAGGCTCTGGAGTCAAAGTTCTATGAGTCCTGTGCTCCCTGTCCTTTGCGGGACGCATATCAGAATGCCTAGAGCTCTCCTTACTAAGCGACCAGTCCGCTTTGTGGTCCTCTGCCCCTGTTCTTTTGCTCTCTGGGGCATTCTGGGATGACATTCTCTTATCCTTAGTTGGACTTTGAGACTCCTGAGAAACTTCATTAGCCTTTCTTCCAGAATCCGCATGCACGTCTTTTACCCTTGAGGGCGGGGAGGGCGACAATCTTCTTCTGATAGGTTCTCTCTCATCTTTCGATCTGGTTGCTAAGTGGTCTCTTGCATCTTCCCTGTGGTCTGGTTTTCTGTTGCCAGGGCCTGTAGTTGTCTCCCTACCTGCTGGCTTTCTAGAGGTTGATTCAGGCCTGTCAGCTTGTCTGTCCCTGGAGGACTGAGAAGAGCTCCGCTCGCTGCCGTGCTCGCTGCTCCTCTCTTGTGGCCGCTCTCTCTCCTGATTTGGTTTCCTTTTATCAGTTGCTTCACGTTCGGCAGCGCTGTGATCCTTTTCTTTCCCTCGGTCTCGTTCTCTGTCCTTCTCTTTGTCAGTATCTTTCTCCTTATCGCTTGTCGTGGAGTCCTTAGCAGGTTTGACATCTGACATCTGAGCGTCTTTGGAGGCAGACGGAGTTTTGTCAGCATTGGGAGACTCTTTGTCTGTTGATTTTGCTGCAGTTGCTTCTTCCACAGGAGCAGAGCTGGGTAGGTTGACACGTCGAGTTCTGGTGGTGCCCTTAGATTCATCATCTTCAGATTCATAGTCTTCTTTCTCCCATTTGGAGCGGGGCACCTGGATCATGACGATTTCATCCTCAGCAGGGGTAGAACTGTCATTAGTGTATTCCTCCAGGGTCTTCACCACAGTTTTCTTCAGGTCAAGCTTGTCCTCGTGCTTCCTGATGGGGCTTCCGCCTGTGGAGCTGGTGCTGTCAAAGAGAACAAACATGAGATGATGGCACAGATTTGCATAACAAACTAGGAAAATACAAAGCTGCAAAGTACTTGAATGATCTCACCTGGTGTAATCGACAAGTACAGACCCCGATCCATCGGATGCATGTACCTTCCTCCTCAATTTTCCCCTTGACTTCTCTAGCCTGCCCTTTGCTGTGGTATGAGCGATGTCCTCTGATGAAAAAGCACGATCGGTGCTAGATATTCTTTTGCCAATTTCTCGGTTTATTTTAATCTTTCTCACAGGCTCTGGTTTAATATCCAAAAGGGACGGAATGGCAGGTTTCTTCTCCTCAGCTGGTCTTTCGCTCTCAGGCCTGGGTTTAGGTTTTGGTGAGCCTTTAGCCACATCAACTTCCATTTTTGCTACTTTTGTTGGAGGGGCGTCTAGGTCTTTCATAGATGATTTTTCATCTTTTCGCTTCGTCATCTTTTTATCTTGCTTAGCATCAACTGCCTTGGTGTGCATTTTCTCATCAGTTCTCACAGGCTTCTCTGGCTCTTTCTTGACTTTTACATCTTTGATGGGAACTTTGTCTTGCTTTGAAGGCTCTTTTACTAGTTCTTTTTTGTTTTTAAGATCATCTTTGATGGGCTTCAGCTCTTGATGGTGTTTGATGGGCCTGGACTGCATGAGCTTACGAGGGAGCATGAGTTTTGACTCTACTGTCTGAGGTTTACTTGCTTCTGATTTGTGTGATGATGGTTCATCTTTTACTCTCTTAATGGCGGGTTCAGTGGGAGCTGCCTTTTCTCGCAGTGCATCCGCCGCCTCTTTCTCTTTCACAGGCTTGGTCACCTTTCCAGGTATTTCTTTTTTCCCTCCACTGCTTTCAGTCTTTCGTTTAACTTTGTCAGTCTTGCTTTTGGACTTTTCTTTCTTCTCTTTTTCAGGGGTGCTCTTGTAAGGCACTGCAGCGTTGTCCATGGGCTCATCCCTGACGGGCGTGGCATCATCACGGTTTGAATTCATTAGCATCGAGTCTCCTTTACGATCATCTTTTCTGGATTCATCCATAGAGTCTGAGTGGCTGAAGGGGTCACCGTCATCTCTCTTTTTCTTGCGATGTTTCTTATGTTTCAAAGACTTGGAGTCTGTGGCAGTGCTGCCACTTGCCTCTCTGTCTTTAAGAGGCTTCAGAGATTCTTTAGGCCCTCTACTAGGTCCAGAAGTGTTGGCATGGAGGTGGCCAAACTTCTCTGCGCACTTTTCCTGGTACGTCATTGGACCTCGGCCTCTCGGAGGGCCACTGTGGCTTTGAGGTGGTGGCGGATAATCCTCCCGTCGTCCCCTGCTGTAGGGGGAGTTTTCTCTCGGACGGGGAGGGGGATAACGCTCAGGCGTATGGGGATCTCTACTGCCTGCACCACGGCCTCGAAGCTGACTGCCTGGTGGGCTGTTGTAGCTCTTGAGGTATTTGTCGTACCAATCCCTATACTCTCTTTCCCACTCTCGGTAGCGCTCTCTCTCGTAGGGATCACTTTGATCAACACTTCGTCCATAATAAGCTTTAGGTTCATATGGTGGAATCTCCCTGTACCTGCTGTTGTATTTGCGCTCACCCTCCATCTGAGAAGGAGGTGGGAGTTTCTTGCTAGGACTGTAGTTCCTAAACGGTGGGGTCCGGGAACGAGAACGATACATTGCACCACCCATCCCACTCAAATCCCGACCTCGATACGATGGCGATCTGCTGCGGGAGCGATGATACGCTGGACTGCGTGACCTGGATCGATAACTACGACTCCGACCTCGGCCTCTGCGGGAGTATGGCGAACGAGAAAAAGAGCGTGATCGGGAGCGTGATCTAGAGCGGGATAATGAGCGAGAGTATGAGCGTGGTGTTCGGGACCGTGAGCGAGATTTTGAATAGGAATATGATGAGCCACTGTACGAGGAGTCCCTGTATGGAGATTTTGATCTGGAAAAAGGAAATTGCGACAAGTTTGATAAAGATTTTTAATAAAGGGCCGATTCTTTGATAAAAAAAATGCAGCTCCGTGTGAACCTGTCATTTTCCCTTACCTTGAGTAGGATCGCCTTCTATCCTTCTGAATTTTTCTGTACTCTAACAGTTCTTTGGCAAAATCGTTGGTAAATTCCTCAAGTTTTGACTTCTCCCTGGCAACGAATCGACATTGGGAACTATTTATCAAAAACAAAGAAAACTTCACAGTTAAAATCCTCATAATTAACACTTGCTCATTCATTACCACACACAATTATTATGAGAAGCGACTGGTAGAGAGAATAATGATTCGTGCTGTCAATCGATTAAAAAAAATCTGATTAATCACACATTTTGTCCTGTGATTAATCGTGATTAATCACACAGAACATTAACGTTTTTAAATATACTTTTACATTCTTATAATTTCACATTTTATCTCCAAATTAATGTAGAAACAACATATTACTTTAACAGCATCATTTTATGAATTAAAGCCAACAATCTGATATTAGTACTGCAACTGATGTCTCTATAAATTGATTAATTTGTATCTATTTTAACATTAATTATAGCCATTCAACAGTATAATTGAGAGCTATCATATCTAACAGGTAGGAAATATACAGAAATTTAACATCAATGAACACCTCAAACAAATGACTTTGAATGAACAAAATCACAAACTTGGGTTAATGTGTTAACAAACACACTGGGTCTCATTCATGAAATGTTCACATACATATATATATATATATATTTATATATATTGAGTGATCTGCACATAAAACGGACCTTCACGAAAACTCTCCTCCGGATTCACAAATACTTTGTAAACGTCAGATTAAGATAGTGAAACGCGTGTATGTTAATGGATACCAATCATTCGTAAATAAGGCGTGCATGCATGCTCATTCATAATTAGCATATTCCCCGCCTATGAATTACAGCTACACATATTACGTATCTAGGATTGCTGTTGAATCTGGACATTTGAATGTTTTATGCACCATTTACACGTGGTATGGAGCAGGTTTTTAATTCCAACTAACATTTTGAAAATACAAACATTTTTATGAATCCTAAAATTTACGTCAGAACAACTTTAGGAACAATTTACACAAAAAATTTGTTCTGCTCGTGTTTCATGAATGAGGCCCACTGATTTTATTAGTCAGTCGCTTTTCATCAAAGTTCAACTCACTCTTCCTTCAGTCTGCGCTGCTGTCTGTAGAATTCCTCCTTGGAAAGGAAAGGTTCTACTGGCATACTGGAGATAGGGTTGGCTATGGGTGGCTGAGTGCCAGGAGGCACCCAGGGAACTTGAACATTGGGTGGGACTGGAGGATAGACTGGTGGTGGTAAGTTGAATGGAGGGGGAGGCTGCTGTCCTGGAGGAAAAGGCATTGGATACTGCGGAGGAATAACACCAGGTGGCTGAGGCATGGGGTGTGGTGGAGGTGGAAAGAGCGCAGGAGGCATGAACATAGGAGCCCCTGGACACGGCACGGGAGGAAGGTTTTGCACTGGCGGATGTTGTGTTCTGGGTGGTCGATCAATAGGTGCTCTCCCTCTACTTGTGGATCTGTAAGGATTGAAAAGTGGAGGTTAGAGGTCTTTTTTGTAATCGGACTAGAACATCAGAAAGCATGTTTAGATCCTTACTGGTCCCAGTTAGGACGACTCGTGGTTGGCCTTGGTCCACTAGCCCTGGGCTGTCCTAACATACATAAATAAATGTTAAGAATGGACCACAAAGGGTGAAACTTAAATATAAAAAAATAATACTTTCAGTTTGCATTGTTTGTTACCTGTTCTGTGCATGACGTGCTGTGGCATATTAGGCTGCCCAATTACTGGGACATGGAATCCCTAAGGCATGACAGATACATAAAAATGACATATTAAAATAATTTGGCGGAAGTAATGCAATTATATTCACCACTATGCAGAAACAACCTATAAAATGTTAATACCTTCGAAGCAGTATTTGTTGGAGCAGAGGCCTCTGATGAAGGCACAGGAGCAGATGCTGGAACTTCAGATTCCCTGCAACACACACAACAGAACAAACTGAGTCAATGTTCTAGACATACAGCAGATCCTGTGTAATGTTAAATGTGTAAATTACTTGGACAAAGGTGGGTCATCCTGCTTGGTAGAGTGCTGAGGTGAGTTCACTGTGGGGCTGTTGTCTGGCCCTGCAGGTGCATTGCTGCTCTGTATGCTAGAGCTGCTGGCAGGTGGTGGCGTGCTGGAGGGCTGGGGAGTGGCAACAGGAGACAAGGCAGCAGCCGGCATGCTTTGAGGAGGGGTGCTGGCAGCTGTCGAACTGGGAACATTGGCCATCAGAGGGTCCTGTTGGCGTCTCATAGGTGGCCGCTGCACAGGAGCCTGAGTCTGGGATCCTGATGTGGTTGATTGAGCAGCGGCAGCAGCCTTGCGAATTCTTTTGGTGTATCCAGTTTCGTTCCTAAAATTATTCACTGCCTGGAATTGGAAATATTAGGTTGTTTTAAACCTTACTGGTAATATTTAGCAACATTAATAAGGAAGGTCTTCTTACTTGGCGCAAAAACTTGTTTGCAATCAAAGCATCAGGAGACACATCCGACTGTTTGCAGGTGGGGCAAACATGTTCGTCTGACTCCAGCAAACACGTCCGGATACCTGTGGCCAGACAATTGTGTAAGGTCAAAGGTAAAACTTATTGTCTATGTGTAATGTATGCTTGGACACTTACACTCATCACAGTAGCTATTTCCACAACAGGGAATAACAACAGCATCAGTCATAAGATCCTTGCAGATCAGACAAAGTAGCTCATCAGGCACTGGATCCTCTTCCTCTGAAGATGAAGACTGATTCTGGGGCAAGAAGGGTGGTTTCTCTTTCTTTCCAATAGCATAGGCCTCACTAAACAAAGGAACCACAATAAGCTAAACAAAACCGACAACAATTTTTTGTATTAAAGGGGTCATATGGCACGAATACGTGTTTTTCCGTGTCTTTGGTGTGTTATAAGTTGCCCATGCATGTATTAGACACGTAAAATTGCAAAAATTAAAGTGTCGGAACAAAAGATGCATTCTATCTAAAAGTGAATGCTCACCCAGACCTGTCCGAAACGCCTTGTATAACCACACTCCCTCAAATCTACGTCAGATTGTGGTATGATTTGATTAAGACCACCCATATGTATACGCAAGTCAGTACTGTCAGCACAATTGCTTTGGAACCTGATGTTCCAAATATGGTAAGAGGCGTTACATTTCCATCACATGCTTGCAGCATTCGACCAGTCACTATGCACTGGTTAACTGGCCAATCATAGCACACCTCGCTTTTCAGAGCGATGAGCTTCGTAAAAAATCGGCACGTTTCAGAGAGGTGGGGTAAAGATGATATACAGACATGCGGAAACCTTAAAAACGTTTTTAACCTTAAATCATGTATACTCATTGCATTACATCTAAAACAAACGATAATATTAGTTTTAGCCGTGTCATATAAACCCTTTAAAAAGTGAGACTATTTTCACCAAACACAACATTTACTTACGCATCAATAGTGGGAATGGCATATATTCCACTGTTGGTCAGCATTACACCCTTCCGGTTTGGATCATCTACCTCCACCATAAAACTGCGAGGAATTCCTGTGCTTTTCTTTATCCGTTGAGGAGCTTCGAAACTTCGGTCCTGCTAACGCATGGTTGACATTCAAGGTTACATTTCTTCTCTGACCAAAGGCATAATATTAAAAAGTTGTACTGTGTGTCTTGACATTCCAATCAATTGTAATGCTTAAAGCAATTATAGTAACAAAAGCCCATTTACCCCATTTGTTGGGCAGTTCCTGATATAATGTCCAGTTTTTCCACAACGAAAGCATGTGTAGTTCGGTGGGGGTGGACCAACAAGCTTCTTTGCATAACTGATAACAAAGATTTGTGTTAGAATTGATATAAGAGAAATTTAGCAAATACGGGTCTTGTATTGCATACATACTTGATGGGGTCATAGTCATGGTTGGACTGAGACATCATTGCTTTAATTTTGTCTTCCTCTGACGCATTTGTTTCAGCAAGATTGGCTGTCTGTTTAACAGGCAACAATGTTTTCACACATAACATCCATTTTGAGCAGAGACCAAAGATGCACTGAAGCCTTGGTCCTCTAAGCTGCTGCTTGCCTCTATTAGTGTGAGATCATACTACACAAAATATTTAAAGTGATGGATCAGGCCTTGAAATGACTTTAGGTCAAAAGACCTGAGAGCATGAATGGGATACTCATTTCAAATGCCAAACTGACAGTCTAAATGCATTGCCCATGGTCTAACAGACATTCCCCCTTAGTTTTATTGAACACATGTCTCTTTATGCCATGAGTCAGATAAACAATAGGATAGTACACACATACTGCCATGTCATCCAGGTCTCTTAGTAAAACTTTAGACACAGATATGGATAATGGTGTGATAACCTTAACCTTACACTGTATTGCTTACATATTAAAAATGTTGATATCACATGATGAAAAGATAAAATACATTTAGCTGCCGATGAGCAAGTCCCAGCGTAAAAATGAATTAAAGCTTTCATCCAGTTGCAAAAAAGTCCAGAAAAAAAACAAAAATCGACAGAGCTGTTGCAATTTCCAAAAAAGTGGAAAAAAAGTTCAGCATGATCCACAGGCTTTCATCTTCAATTGGAGAAAAACTGAGAACAAAACAAAATGATTCCAGAGTACTTCGTGTGAAAAAAATGGGCTTGCACAAAACTCTTCTTCACACTAATAAAGGCAATGAGCTCGCTCATGACAGGACCAGGCTTTACACAAGTGTCAGAACTTATACAAGCATCAAAACAAACAATGAGCTCATAAGCAATTATTCATTTTAGATATAAAAACTTAATTTACAGTTATTACCGCTATGCAACTATCACACATACTCCTATAATCACAATTTTTGCAAGTGTAAACATACAATTCCATAAATTAAAAAATCTCAGTTTGGATTTGGAGCATTTGCAACAAACACCATACATTGTGAATAACACAGGCAAGTTGGATTAGACAAACCACAAGATTATTGACAAAAAATATATACAAATACAGATTGTGCACCTAGATTATGGCTTGCCAAATCCAAACACTGAGATAAGTTAGACATTACAACAGAGAGAAATGTTTTCAGAGATTAAGTACCTTTGAAAGCAGAGCCAGTGAAATGGATGAAGAATCATCAATCTGTCATTAGAAAACAAAACATTAAAACAAAGAGGGGTTTCACCACTATGACAATGCACAACTCCATGTCCAACTGAATGTTTTGAGTTCTAACACCACAAAAACAAACCAATATTTACAGCTAGGTCCTTGGTTGTACCTGAAATTTGGAAAATTATGCAGATAAACTACATACTTTGTCTAATTACCAAAAATTAATACTTGACTTGATTTTGACACCAAGAGCAGAAATCATTTGTTAATTACTTGTTATCCAGGGAAAAACCAAGAAATCCTATAAAGAGTGAACACACAGGGTCTTAAGAAAGATGTCAAAGAAATAAACACTATTTTATTGTAGATCCTTGCAGTAAATCAGAAAAAATAGTCATGAAAAAAGCAACTTTTACAACAGGCCAAGTAGAATATTCCAGACTTCATCTGAACTGGGTAGTTTTTCACTAACAAAACTGTCCTACATGTGTCAGTCTATATTCAGTTTATCTAGGTATCTTCAGTTAACTTAACACATACATGAGAAAGCAAGCTACAAGTGCTATCACAAACCAACAAAAACAAACATATGTTTATTTGCCACATTTTGTTTTCATTTCAGTACAATAGAAAAAATACAAAAATGCTGAAAAAGTACAAAATAAAGTCAAATATGAACTAGGAATGCACCTAGGAATGTGTATTAAAAGTACAATGTCATGTTCCAAACAGAAGAGGAAACAAAAAGCACTTTAGTTTTGTTAAAACAGAAGACAGGGCAACATTTTAACTATCGTAAAACATGTGCCCATTTAGAATCCCTCTGAATCTGTAATAATCTGTAATTACAAATGGTTCAAAAAGTATCACTTTTTGACTAATCTAGATTTTTAAACATCACAACAAAAAATGCTCTTCCCATTAGAAAATGTTGTGACAAACAAAAAATGACCAAGGTAAAGTACAGACCAGAGACAAAGTGAGAACAAATCAATACAATTGTGTCGACTAAGTCTCAAAGCGTGACGTTTTACACAAATGTGCATTTTTAACCTGTGCAGTAATCCACAGGAGGCAATGTGATTTTGCCAAAAGTAAGCGGTGCTTGCTTATGACAAAAGGCACAACGTACTTAAAAACAAAACATTCAAAAAGGTCCTCAAATTTCCAACAATGCTCATAACAGCGTCATGTTATTACCGTTTTCTGCATATGTGGCGTTTCAGATGGAAGGAAGAGTTTTTCAATTTTAAAAAGTTGAAGCGTAAGCCCCCGTTTTTGCAAACAGTGGTTGTGTAATTTTTGCCTGCAGCAAAAAGTGAGTTCATAAATAGAGCTGCAAGCGTCCGTGGAGCTACAGTAAACACTGATCCTGTGTTTCTTTCAAGTGATCAGTATCTGAAAATCCCAGTGTAGCACAAGTCCAGTGATTACAGAACACTGTGGGGGAGGGAAACTTGTGATTTCACTCCACTCACATATGCTGGTACAGAATGGGTATAGTACATTTGGCTTACATTTTTAATGGCTAAAAAAAATCAGTTATCTGAATTAAACCACAATTTTAATTTATGACCTGTACAATAATTCCATGCCACAAAAGGCCATTTTGAGTGCTGTTTATCTTAGTTTTGCACTGTTGGTCCCCATCAATGACATTTCAGTTGATTCAGCATTGGGGCTGGTTGAGGGAAAGATCACTCTGATTGGCTTTTTATACATGAACTATATGAAAAGGTATATACCAACAAGCACTGATTTGTATATCCACAGTTCTAGCTTTACAGCTTTTCCCTTTTTAAATCTCGAATACAGACTACTGGCACCTGCTGGTGTGCAAAATATTTCCTCTCATGCAGGCACAAAACATGCATGTCTTCACAGTGCAACTATTTGGACCAGACATGGTTATTAGTGTTAAGTAATGTTGCTGCTGGTTCTTATATCGCTTGGTGTGTCATGAGATCAATGACAATTTAACATTTTTAAGATTTAGACCTATTTGATTGCACATAAATTCTCAAACATATTTGGTCTAATTACTACATTTTTGTAAAAAAAAAAAAACATTTAACAGTACAACAGAACATTGCTGTCCTCAATATCACTTGTTAATCCCTCTTTCAAAAAAAGATACACCTCTTGCTGGGAGATGATTTAGTTTTAAGCAAATGTATAAAAAAAGGTAGCTGGCACCCAGTGCTTTCTCAATGAATGTTATAAGCACCCCAAGCTCAGTTCATTTCAATGTAATTCATTGAAGCCTTTTACAGTTTATTTCACTCTACCACATCACAATTTAGGTTTTTTATCCTATTAAATTGCCTAGCCTTGAACTCTGACCAGAACATAATGCAAGAAATACACAAAATGGCCTAGTTTAATTAGTATCTTACTTAAATACTTGTTTATTGTATTTAAGTAATTAAAATTAAATTTTACCAAACACTTAAAGAAAAACTCAGTAGTTAACTTAAGCACATTTCAACAATATATTTAGCAAGTGAAAACCTTTGTGATAAGTGATGCTGCATTTACAGTGCTTAGTGTGAGTATAGGGTGACTGCCATATGTCGACCTGCACAACAAATAAAGTGCACCTTCAACCGCATATCTGCAGTAGTTATGCATGTCTATCTGGCCTAAGAAGCACTGTTACAGTAATAAATCGCTCTTAAAAATAAAAAAAAACTAAATGTTAGTGATGATATGAAGTGCATGGTTTTAACTACAGTAAGAAAATAGCAATTGACCTATCGCTAATCCTCGTCCCCATTAGATACTCTCGCCAACTCCGACAAACACACAGAGTTCGCTAATGTCTTGCAATGAGTGCTGAACAGTGTACAAGCCTTGTCCCAATAGTTTTTTCACACATTTTGCACACTCTCTCGTTGGGGAGCATTCTAGTGGGACTTAAATATATCATGCAAGGATAAAGATTTTACAATAAATATGGTAGATAAGATTAATTTGGAAGCAAGGGTTTACATATCACAATGCAAGTGGGAGAGGCCGGTCGTCATGATCGCAAATGACAACACTGTTCATGTACGGCAGGGTAAGATTAAATTAATTTACATTTAATATGGAACTGACATATACACCTTCGTTAATGTGTTTTTGACCTGCAATGAACATGACGTGAGAACAGTTAGCTATTTAGGTTTGTATGTTATCATGGACTCGCTAACTTAACCGTTTTTACGATGACATTAACGTTCTGCTTGAGCACACGAAAATTCTAAATTAATGAGCATAACAACCGTTTTCTTTGGGATTGGGGTTGAATCAGGTTACTGCGCCCACATTTCGCGGTCTTGTTTAGGTTTAGCAAATGGAATAAAATACTTTCCATTCCTAATCCTTTCATGATACCTGGAATCAGTGTTACAAGTACCCCAGGCACATCGATTTACCATTTTTGTAGTATAAACAATGAGAGCTTCGGATTTGACAATGCTTCTCTATGGCACTGAAACCTCAAATTGTCCGAGTTCCGGTCCCCGTGCACCTGATACTCAGCTGCCATTGGCTCATCTGCATTTGCGGGGAGGGGCTTAGCGATCGGTCAATTGAGTGTTACTACTCAAATTAAAATTGTGCATGAGATGGCTTGATTATCTTATTAAAGGGATAGTTCAACCAAAAAAAAAAAAAAAGTAATTTATTCACCCCATATTATTTAAAACCTGTATCGACTCTTCTATGGAACACAAAAGATATTTTGAGGAGTATCTCAGTGGTCTTGTGTCCATTCAATGAAACCAAACCTTGTGAGTAACATTCTTCATCTTCTTGTATGATCTTAAGAAAGTCATACAGGTTTGGAATAACATGAGAATAAGTAAATGATGAGGAATTTATTTTTAGGCAAACTATTCCATTAAACACTAAGGGACAGTTTCCTGGACAGGGATTAGATTAAACCAGGACTAGACTTTAGTTAAATTAGGACATTTAAATAGTTTTTAAAACATTCCTTAGAAAAACCCTTCTGTACATTTTGAGACAACAGTGGTATTGATGCAATTTAAGATGTCATTGCAAGGTATTTTTTTTAGACATTTATTTTAGTCTAGGACTAGTCTTAAACCCTGTACGGGAAAGCACCTCTAAGAGTTTTCTGAACGAACATTAAGCCCTAACAAGAACAAACTGTCAGTTAAGAACCACCACTCAATATGAACATTTAGTACATAACTGCTCTTACTGTATTTGTTCTTAACCCTTATTTACATACACTTGAGCACACTTATGTATCCATGCAACTCTAAACTACCATATAAGTTGTGTAAACATGGGCAGTCAGACATTAAAGCTGTGTGATACAAGGTGTAATGTGGTAAATAACACAATGCACTTTTTATTTAAAAACAAAAAACAGACAGCTTTTACAGATGTGTCACTTTAAGGACAAACAAACTGAACATAGGCCATGTTCACGAATTACCATATAGATCAATACGATCTTACACTACACTGTAAAACAATTCATATTTTAAGAGGATTAAAACTCTTATTTCAATGTGAAACAGTGTATAAGCATGCGCACAGACTTCTGTACACATTGGAAATTGCATAAAAAACATGAAACTTAATGCAACAAATGTAGTGAATCACAATATAAACATTCAGCTCAACACACTTTGTCATCTTCAAACAGATTTCAAAGACAACATTGAGGAGCATGAGAAAAGTTCCCTAAATGATGTAAGACAAAGCAACTTCTGGGAAGTTTGAAAATGTGTGTAATGAGACAAGGAAATGAGGTGTTTTTACATACTGCTTTTGAAGATCCACTTGATTGTTCAGATCGATCGCTGCAAAGCAAAACAAAAAAAAGAGATTTACTTTCAGTTATAATCACTTTGTCCAAAAGTGCAGACAAGAAGTTATGAATGCTACTCTTATTGGCAAGTTTGACTATGACATCAAACTCTATAGGCTATTGTCTCAAAGTGTGAAAATGCAAAAGTACAAATAAGAAAACGATGGCTAAAGAGCCAACACTTTAATTCAACTCAGAATCTGGGTCTTGGCTTTTAAAACATGCTTCCTGTCAGGCAGCACAGATTAAACAGATGTTAACAGCAAGTGAAAAATGTGTAAATGTCAGACTACTTACATTTACATTTGGCAGACGATTTTATCCAAAGCGACTTACATTGCATTATCCTATACATTTGTTTCTAAGTATGTGCAATCCCCTGGGATCGAAACCACAACCTCTGTGTTCTTAGCGCCATGCTTTTACCACTGAGCTACAGAAAAGCCGTACTTACATGACATATGTTTTGCTTGTCGACTTAACCCCTCCAATAGGTATTCGTCTGATGATGACAGATGAGTTTTTGGGTATAAGGGCCCCATCATCAGTGTATTCTATAAACAAAAACATTAAAGATTGGATTATTAAACCAAGTCTCACATAACAGACATTTTTCAATCACTTGTCTTTTAAAGGCCCATTGAGTGAAATCTAGCAGCAAGGTTGCGAATTGCAACCAACCCCTCCCCATCCCTTTCGAATCACCACAATGGCTGACAAGAACATGGCGAATTACAAGCAATGGGACCCACGGTGTATGCAGATAGAAATAGCTCATTCTAAGGTAATACAAACATAACGCTTCATTGTGTACTCTCTTTATACACCTCTGAAGGTATAACTATGTATATTATACATTGCATTTCTATCAATAGATCATCCCATAAATTACACACTAGACCTTTAAAGATCTGCATTACGGGTATCTTGGGTAGTGTTATGTTGCCCCCATGTGATCTCGGAAATACGAGTTTACTAAGTATAAATTGCACATGAAGACCCTCTCCCCAATGGTAAACATGACATCAAAGACCGTTCATGATAAGTTTTTACCTAGGACGCTCGTATTTCCGAGAATTCCGAGAGCACGTGAAGGCATCATTAAGCACATGTCCGAATACACAAAATGGAGTCCATTGTTCATTGCTTCAGACAATAACAACAGTAGACAACTTATCTACTAAGAACTTTATTGCTAATAAATAAAAATGATAATATCACATCAAATACTAAGGAATAACTAGATTTTTTTAGCGACAACTAGAAAATGTTGCATAGTAGGCCTACACTATAAGACGACGTTGTGGTTATTAGCATTTGGTCTGATTAGCGTTGTTAGCCAACGTAAACTTTGATAAGTTATAGTCTGTAAACATTGATAAACCTTACATTTTATTTACCAAAAATATACAAAACCTTTCAAACATGTTTAACAGTCAAAACATCAGTAAGGCATTTTACAGGACTTACCTTCTTTAGTTTGCGCGTTGGTGATTTGCAGGTCGCAGTCCGCGGCCTTCAGTTTTTCTCGGCCCATGATCTGGCGTTTCAAATCACTGAGCGTGATGTGGAGGCCATCAAAGGTGACCGTGTCGTAGTTAAGTTTAGAAGAAAACTTGTAATGGACACAAGACATGTTTAAACAATCCTTGTGGTCAGATACCACCACACACAACCAAACTCAACGAAGTTACAACTTTCAGAATCGCGTGGGCTAGCCCAGCGACCAACCTTTTTCATATGTCAATTTACCACTTTAACAGTTTAAGAGTAATAGCCATACTTGCTCATCATCTTAACCATTTAAGAGCCACCACTAAACGGAGGCCATGTTTATTTCGCCTGACGGTAAGAGATATAATAAATAACTGCGAACTCGATATTTCAATTGTTCGAAGAGATCAAGTGCAACACGCAATCTTAAAGACGCAAGCGGTTCATTGTCCATGAAATTTTCCAACAAAAGCGAGAAATTCTCCCGCTGATTCAATGTCCCAGGGCGCTCAGTCGTAACTGTTCGCAAGGTCCAACTCCGATCGAGAAATGTAGTTCAAACAATGTCCGTGTGGATAAACGTGTAGAGTCCGGTCAAGTATTTCGCACCAGTGTCCGTCTCGAAGTTCCTCCGTAGTGTTTTTTCTCTCTCAATGTAACGTGAGTCCAACTCTCAACAAAACACGAACCGATGGAAATTGAAGCAAGGCCTGAAACAATGTGACTAGCAGCTAGCGTGACCAACCTAAAATGGCTTCCATCGCACAAACAGACAAAAAAAGACTACAACAAAATGCTAAAAAAAAAAAAAGAACAAGTAATATGTTTATCCTGTAATCAAAATACTGCTGCGATAATCCAGTCGCTCCGTCGTCAACCTTGATGACAACATCAACGTCTAAAACAGGTTGCACATACGATAATACTCAGCAGCTTGTCTTCAGATTCGAGGGGTTTCCGCACAAAATGCAGGGGCAAAGAATGAACAAGTAACAGGGAGGAGCTAACAGTACGCATGCGCGGAGAGTACTACTTGCAGGAATTCAACCATTTTGTAATCAATATGTAATACCGGCGGCTTTGGTAATACAAACTAATAATAATAATAGACAATAAGCATTGTATTATTTTAATTAGAGACTTCTTATTTATTTTAATTTTATTTTTATATATAATTATATGAAGTTGTTTAGTAATTTATATCCACAAGATGGCAGAATATATTCACAAATTCTGGTAGTGTCTTACTGTGTATCAGTAACAGGCTGGTGAGTAGCAATGAATTTGACACAATTAGGCCATAATTTGGTTTCTATTAATTTCTAAAGCCAACAAATATAAAAAATATCGTTATCACTTATGACATATATTGTAATGTTTATCAACAATCATTGCATTGTTTTATGATTTTAATTGACTTTTACTTAATATAGAGAGAGAAAATCGTTTTTTTTAACTGGAAAGCAAAGAAACTCCACGCTGTCTTAAAGGGACAGTCCACATAAAAATGAAAATTCTCTCAAGTTGTTCCAAACCTGTAAACATTTACAGCAACTGAGATTTCTGGGGCACCATTGACTACCATAGTGGAAACAAATATTGTATATATATTTTTTGTTCTGTTAAACTCAAAAGAAGATATTTTGAAGAATTTAGGAAAACAAACAGTTCTGGGGCACCTCTGACTGTCATTTTCAATTCAATTCAATTTTATTTATATAGCGCTTTTCACAATGTGCATTGTTCCAAATCAGCTTTACAGGAGAAAATAAGAAAAATGGAAAAACACAAAAAAGGTAAAACACAGCACACAAGATCATTCTAGTAAATAATATCTAATAAATGCAGTCGCCCGGTGGTTTATTTAGGGTATTATGCATTAAGTGAATGCTTGGCTGAAAAGATGTGTCTTTAATCTAGATTTAAATTGGGAGAGTGTGTCTGACCCTCGAATAGTATCGGGAAGGCTATTCCAGAGTTTAGATGCTACGTATGAGAAAGCTCTACCCCCTTTGGTGGATTTAGTTATTCTAGGTGTTATCAAAAGTCTGGAGTTTTGAGATCTTAGAGAGCGTGATGGGTTGTAATGTAGTAGAAGCTCTGTTATGTAGTTAGGGGCTAAACCGTTTAAGGCTTTATAAGTAATTAAAAGAACTTTAAAAACTTTAAAGTCAATACGATACTTAATGGGTAACCAGTGAAGGGATGATAACATTGGGGTTATGTGGACCTGGTTAGAACTCTGGCAGCTGTATTCTGAACTAACTGTAGTTTGTTTATTGATGCTGCAGGACAACCACTAAGTAGTGCATACAGTAGTCGAGTCTTGAGGTCACAAATGCATGAATAAACTTCTCTGCATCAGCAACACATAGAATATTTCGTAATTTGGCAACATTTCTTAGGTGGAAGAAGGCTGTTTTTGTGACATTTGAGATGTGATTTCCAAATGACAGGTTGCTGTCTAATATAACGCCTTTAATATTAATATTAACTTAATATAAGTCTTTAACTGTATTTGTTGGAGTAACAGTGCAGCCTTCAATTTGCAGGTTATAATCCTAAATATTCTGCTTGCGTGTCTTTGGCCCGATAAGTAATATTTCTGTTTTATTAGAATAAAAAAGAAATTACTAGTCATCCAATGTTTTATATCTTCGATGCACTCTGCCAATTTGGATAGCTCAGAAGAAATCATCTGGTCTTGATGAGATATATAGCGGAGTTTTTTATTTTATGACTAGCCCATAAATCTCAGTTGCTAACATTTTTCCAAATATCTTTCTTTGCGTTAAAAAAAACCTATATAAAACTTTTTTACATAAAAAAGGTTTGGAACTACTTGAGGTTGAGTAATTCATGACAGAATTTTCGTTTTTGGGTAGAGTATCCCTTTAACCCCAATTTTTGTCTGACAGTGTTTATATGAATGCAAATCCAGTCCAGCATTTGGAGAACGTTTAAAGCTATAGTGCTTACATTAGTGAGTTTCTGTTGCCACAATATGATAATATTTTATTGTCAGACACAGTTTGTATTTACAAAGTATGTATGTTCAGAAATTATTAAAATTAATTGTAACAATTAGTAATCCAGGCAGGGGATCTTCATGCATTCAGATTTTAATAAACAAAACCATAAAGTTCAAAATAATAAAAGAACAAAGATACAAGGAACTAAAATAATCCAAAGGGCAGGGCACTGAGTAAGCCACTGGGAACAGGACCAAACATACAACTCACACATGACAAAGGAAACACTGGGGTTTAAATACATAGAAACTAACAGGATAACAAGACACACCTAAGGCCCGTTTCAGAAAGGAGGTTTAGTGAAAACTCTTAGTATATTAACCCTGAAATGAGGGAAACTCTGGGTTTTCCGTTTCAGAATGTGAGGTATGTCAAAAGCGGGGTAACTCAAGCCTGTTTCTAAAAGAGAGGTAACTTATACTCAAACCATAGTAACTTACTCTGTGAACCTAACCTGGTCGGGAGCAGGTTTTCTTTGGTAAACCCAGAGTTTATTTCGATCTCCTCCCCCTTTTAAAGCGCAAGTGGTGTAACTCATTCATTAATACAGTCATTCATGGCACACATTTTGATCACACAGAGACCATCTCAGTATATGTCATATGTGCTTTTATAGAGGATTCATGAAGAGGCTGCATTAATTCATAGGGATGTACTTTGATTTCAGGAGAGCAATTTAGGACCAGAGTGGAATTTTGTCATTTCCCTGTGCATTTTTATTAAAACTGTACCGTTTTTCTTTACAGTGAATTAGATAGGCCTATATCAAAATATATCTCATCCATCCTTACATCAATAACATCAGCCACCGTACGTGAATGTTTCTCTTTGTATTCACTATATGGCATTAATAATAAAAAATAAACATACGATTTTTTGTTATTTCTGTTTTATTTCTGTTGTGTCATTCATTTAATGATTAATTTATTTGTTTATTGGTACATTTATTAATTTAAATTTAAGTCATTTTCAGGACATCAGTAAATCCAGTGTATGCAGAGCGGAAAGTGTGCCTCACTCTCAAGTGCTTCCACTCAATTTCAGTTCGCTTCTGTACTCAGTCTAGCAAACCAGCTCCCAGATTATCTCCGGCTCCGCACCAGCCGTCCAACCAACGAACAGAGGGCGGGCTAAGAGCCGTGACGTAGACGCTAAGCGCCGAATTTAAGATTGTAGTTTAGGTTAGGGAAATCTAAAATGACAGCGGACATGGAGACACAGGATGCTTTACGCTCTGTTGTGGAGAATATTCCCGGCATTTGCCAATTGAGTGTTTGGTTCACATTTTTAACTGAGGTGATTTCCTCGGCCTTTTTTATGGCCCTTAGAGTTTTAGAGGGTGTATATCGGTCTCTTTTATCTGTCGAGCTCGAACTGGCACCCTTATGACAGGTCAGTGTCTCCTTTCTTTTCCAGTCCTTGAATATTGCCATGTCATGCTGTAATCTTGCAATTACGTTGCAGCATTTCCGACAGACTCGAAATGAACGAAGAGCTGTGTTTAATTGAACTAATCCTAACTTTGACATTTGGCTGCAATTATTTTCTTTTGTCTCTACTGTCAAATATTAGTTTATACGCACTAATTGTACCGTGGATGCGTAGATTTACTTCACATAATCGGCAAAAGTCGTTCACAGCCACCTTCACTCCGGTATTTCGCTCGATGGTTTCGTTTTCGCCGCATACCTGTGTTTACAGCGGAAGTTCGAGAGGCGGCTGGCGCATAACATACGTCATAACCAAACGTTATGTGATTGGCTTACGGGTACACCAATGATTTTAAACTTCAGACAAGCCCCACCCCCCACCGCAGGTTTGGTATACCAGGCGGCTCTCACTAAATCCTTGGTGTTTCGAGTCTGACGTCATCACGCAACAGTGTTTTTTTAGGCGATTTTAACAATCAAAGGTAGTTTACATGGTTAGAGTAAGGTTATGGTTAGGGTAAAGGTTTCGTAAAACTTGAAACACCAAGGATTTTAGTCAAAACCAACAAGCCACGCCCACGGATCTGACTCGAAACACCAAGGATTTAGTGAGAGCGATTACCAGGGCTAAGTGCTTTCTGTCGCCATGTAGCTTTTTTTGGTGCCGTTGCCATGGTGAATCGTAATATCGGAGCTCCATTGATGATGGCTTTTTATAGTCGTGGTGCATGCGCTTAACCCATGGTAAGCCTACCCAGAGTAAATTGAACTAACTCAAATCAGCTGTTCTGAAACAAAAAACTCAACGTTTCTAATTTCTAAGTAAACCAACTGAACTCTGAGTTCAATGTTTAACCTAGAGTTGGTTGAACCTCCTTATTGAAACGGGCCCCTGGAGGAACTAATTAACACTAAAAACTACAAAGGACTACAAAACATGGCACAGTAGAAGTAACAAAAGTTCACAAACATGGGAAACACGGACTGGGACCATGACAACATTACACTCACATAAAATACAGTTACGTCTTACATTATATAATACCAAGAGTTCAATTACTGTACTTTTGTTTTTTAAAGTTTGCGGGGGAAAATGCTTCCAAATGTAGTCATTTACTTATTCCCTAACAAAAATTAAGTATGGTTTTACTACAGTTAAAAAAATAACATGGTTTAGTAAAACCATGGTTACCACAAAATAACCATGGTTTTGCCAATCGTAACCCCAAAAAAACACAGTTACTACACGTTTACCACAGAAAAACCATGGGTGATGTTAGTAAGAGTTAAACACCAAATAATTTATTGATAGAAGCTGGAGTCCAGTCAACTCATCTTTGCTTTCCATCTCTTTTTTTTCCAGAGGTCAATATTGTCTGCTTGGGGCAGTCGTTGACCTTTGGTATAGCTCATGAATAATCTACTTGAGTGATTAAAAATACTCCTACTCTCTAGATTCAATCACGGCCACATCTGAGAGATTGTGAGTTTTCAGTGGTGGCTCTCTGCTCTCACACCAAACTCTTATTTTCTTAGAAGGAAGAAGTGACTGATGGTCACCTACCTGTCTGCCATCTACTATCTTCTCCCCAGCAGGCCTTAGCTGTCTTTTTAACACTAGTTTAACTTCAGACAGTTTAGCACAGGTTATCGCTGTAAATCTACTTCATTTAGCTCAAGTGATGGCCGCCAAGGGTTACAGTAAGTGGATGATCTGTGCAGATTTACATCATACATGACTTTTATTGGAAACTTTTATGGGAGACACTTGTTATATCTTATATAACACACTGGGAGATGACTGTAATTATACTTGTATGTATAAATACCTTTTCTAGTTTCAGTTGAACTGTTTTTGTGTTATTCCCACTCAGACATCAGAGACATTAAGCATTGCTTAGAGGAGATGACCGAACACATCTGTCTAGAAGAGAGAGCGAGCTAAAGAAGTGCAGGTGTTTCCAGAGATAAATCTGAAAGATCCTCCCTGCTGTGCGTCAGGCAGCCACAACCTCGGCAGTCATGAGAGGTAATTAAAATCAGCGCTATCATTGCATGTTTGGAGAGGTGCACTTTGGGGAGGAAGGATGCTCTGGCACTTCAGCGGAGGAGGGAACAGAGCAAATCATCAGCCATTGTGTACAGAGTCTGCCTCCCACTCAACTGCTTCACAAAGCTCTGCTTTTACTCTCATGTCGATGAGAAAACTGATGCACATGCAAACATGATCACTCAGATGCATGGAAATGAACATACGACACGTATACATACAACACCGCACTGTGTCCCAATGCCCTTCCTGCAAGATATTTAACATGTTTAGATGTATATAGGCAGAACACAGATAAAGGTAAAAGTTTTTGTGTGGCATGAACGAGGAGAGGAGGCGGCGCTCAAGGAGAGAGTTTTTGGGTCACTAGCTGTCTCTTGGTTGCCCACTCGGTAGTGACCAGAGGTGGGTAGTAACGCGCTACATTTACTTCGTTACATTTACTTGAGTAACATTTTGGAAAATATGTACTTTTTAAGTAAAATTAAAAGTGTGTACTTTTACTCTTACTTGAGTAAATTTCTAATAGAAAATCTGTACTTTTACTTCGTTACATAACTTACATTGCGTGACGTTCCTTAGTTCCTTCATTTTAAAATATGCTTTTTAAAACGCGTTGTTTATTTCAAGGTTGTCGTCTCTTTTTACGGGCATTCCCGAGTGGTCGATTCTTTTGAGTCGATTCTTTTGAAAGCATTAATTGAACAATGGGCAAAACCATTTGAATAGGCTAATGAATCAGTTCAAATGATTTGTTCAGTTCGCAGCACGATCTGAATCATCTGAAGCAGGATTACTCACTCATCGTAGCGCGAAACTTAAGAACACGCAGAACACAAAGAGCGTTGGATGAAGTGGATATGAATCTATATCTATACAATCAAAACTGCAAATGTGTCATATTGTTTGCCAGCAATGATAAATGCCCGCCATATGCGCGCACCCGCGCGACCTGTTCGTCAGACACAGCAACATGCGCGTTACCTGTCAGACACAGAGACGTGGGCTTGCAGAAATATACATTTGAAGAACAGAAGGAAGAAAACTTGTTGATGGGCGTGTGGTTCACTGTTTACTGTTTGTTTACAAGTAAGAGCGTTTCACAACACACACGTGACACAACACGAGAAAACATGAGCTTTGATCAAAAATGTGTATTTCATTTAAGAGAGCACTGCAGATGTTCTAGATCATCTTAGGAAATGCTCTGAGTTTAGTTCATGCTTTAGTTTGACATGGTCTGTTATTCTAAATAAGTTGTGTAAACTCAGGACTAAATGCTTGTTTCTTCTGTGTTTGTCTATTCTTTAGTCTCTCTCGTATATTGCAAAGATATCTGCTTATGATAATTAAAAATATTGATTAAAATGTAATATTAAAATATTGGCGTTAATATTAATTTTATGTAGTAGGCTAGCTACTTGAGTAGTTTTTTCATTGCATACTTTTTTACTTTTACTCAAGTAATTTTTAAAATAGTGACTTTTACTTGAGTAACAATTTCTCTAGTTACTTGTACTTTTACTTGAGTAAAGATTTTGGCTACTCTACCCACCTCTGGTAGTGACAGCTGGGAGGCAGCTTTGCCCCATGGTAAACACCTGGGTAAAATTTCTATATTACCAGAATCTCCTTCTCACCTTTGGGAAGAGTACAGTTTTGCCTGTGGGTATCTATCTTAAAACTGCACTACATCAGATTTCAGGTTGAACATGATCAAAACTTCATTTTGCAACACATACATTAAAGGCGGGGTGTCCGATTTCTCTTAGCCATTGTTGATGTTGAAATCACCAAAACAAACACACCCCTACCCCCATCTTTCGCTTTCGTCAGCGCTCGGCTCGGCTAATGTCCGTCCTGTGCACTGTGCACCTTACTGCTGATTGGCTACAAGGTTGTTTTGGTACTCGGCCCAACTCAGTTGTCTAAAGCGTAATTCGGAAATCGGTTACCCCACCTTTAACCTCCAAACATTATAGACCGTTTCATCGGACGCATGCGCACCTGACCCCCAGTTAACTTCCAAAAAGTAACTGGCCCCCCAACCAGAATGGGATTTTAAAAAATATATATATATATTTTATATTAGAATAATAGTATTAATATTTATTAATTAAAATGTACATTATCGAAGCACTATGTAAAAAAACAACTTATAATGTATAATGTGTTATGTAGAGTACG
Source organism: Triplophysa rosa (assembly GCF_024868665.1). NCBI lineage: Eukaryota > Metazoa > Chordata > Actinopteri > Cypriniformes > Nemacheilidae > Triplophysa > Triplophysa rosa. The sequence goes on along the minus strand of NC_079900.1, from coordinate 14,156,783 downwards.
ATCTCAACCCCTCCTCTCTCGTTTAACCTGCGAAACCGCGACTAATGTCGTCTTTACACAGAAATTTAATCCGCCACAGAGACGCCTTAACTCGCCTGTGTAAAGACGCCTTAATATGTGCACGGCAGCTGCAGTACCACGTACGTGACGTCATGTTTGCTCCTGTTCAGTCAGCACGCATGAAAGGGGTAGAGGGTTGGAGACGAAACTCACAACCTAGTAAGTAAAACGTGGTTTATTGTATGATAAAACTTATTGTATCAAACTCTAATACGGGTTGGCTAACTGAGATTAAGCTAGTCGCTAAGGCATTGGATTTGAATTTTTCTGCTGCTCATACTCGCATTTTGATCGATCACTATATATGTTTGGTTATACTCCATCAGCTGATCTTTAAATTGTTGGATTTGCAGTTTTTGGCATCTATTACTATCATATTTTTTTATAGTCAAATATATGTAGAACAGTTAGCGAATTAGCATGTATCGATCAAACACTGAAAATATTAGTAAATTAAATTAGAAATGAAATCGTAAGACTAGTAATAACTTTATATGATCCCAGTAGTATTAATGGCAATGCCAAAACTCTTAACCATTAGGTTCAGGCATAATATTTTTTTTTAAATGTGCCACCCTAAGATTTGTACTGGCCCCTTTGTGCCACCCCATAAAAAAAATTCTGGGGGCGCCACTGGGTACCACCCCAGTGACAGCTTTTGTACTTTTTTTCTGAGAGTGTAGTTTGTAAAAATGCGTTACAGAAATAAATAGCTAAACCAATATGATTCCTGAAAACTGAGCATTTTATTACAGACTTATATTGTCTGAAAGGTGGGGAGCGGGATAACTTTCAGACATGATGTGTATTCCTGTGCTTTATCACACCTTGATAAATATGTCTGTGACAAACATGACAAGAGAAGCCATGAGGGGTCTCATATATATTCATACGCAGCCCAGTGAGTGCAGATGCCTTCAAGCTCTTTACAGTTGAGTGGGATGAAATAAAGCTTTGATTCATTGCCGTGTGCTATGTGTGTTGGCAGCTGACATTAACCCATACAGTGAATCATGCGTGTCAGTGTCACATTTCTCAGGGGCATCGGGCCCGTGAGAGAGAAACAGGAATATGCGGAGGGTAGTGACGGAGGGGCCTGGCCCCGCTGCTCTGGTTAGGATAGATGATGTGACAGAATAACATGAAGTGACAGCAATTTCAACAAACAGCAGAACTGTGGGAACAATACTTTTGGTGACATGGTTTACTGCGACCTTTCGTCAACAATAGGTATAGTTTGGCATGTCTGGTAAGTAATGTAGATAACACTTTATAGTATGTTTTTATTTGTTAACATCAGTAAATGCATTTTCTAACATGAACTAACAATGAGCAATAGTTTTTTCTTTGTTAAAGTCAATGCAATAACTGACAGAACTGACTGAAATTTGTTGTGAAATTTGCTTTGAAAGTTTGTAATTATGAAGCTGTTCTATTTTAATTAGTCTCACTGTGCATGTTGTGAAAAGGTACAGGCATCGGTATCGGCGAGCACCAGAAAAAAATATCGGTACTCGTACTCTGTCATTAAAAAATGGTATCGGTGCATACCTACTATAAATGAATATTAACATAAATTAGATCAAATATAAATAGTTATATTATTAGACACTAGCCAGACCAATAAACAAACACAGACCGGAAGTTAACTGCAGTCCAGGGGCGCACGTCCAATGAAACGGTCTATAAAGCAAAATACGTTTTTTATCTACTTGTAGGATATTTCTTATTATCTAATTCTATCCCAAAGAAATGAAATTGCAACCACTTTAACCTCCTTATACCCTGGAGATAATCTTGCTTGAGCTTGTGCTGGAAAGTTGTGTAAAAAGTTCTTTCGGGCACATGTTCATTTGTTGTATATTTGGAGTCTAAATCTTGTCATCATGCTCCTGAGACTTTGAGACATTGCTAACAGCCTTGGACAAGGCCACCGTCTCAGAAGGCAGATGAATTTTAACTAGAAAAACAAATTACTGCATCTAACTCGCCATGACACAGGCTGTTAAGTACTTGATTTAGTCTGTGTGGCAAACATATGACGCCTTAGTCTTGGTCTGTTCGTCTTCATTAGGACTTGTCAAAAAGAACTGATCATGTTCTATGAACTGTTTCATGTTTATTTTTTCACTGAAATATAATCGTTTCTTGTAATAATTGGCTTTGCATCTAAAAATATTTTCTCAGGTTTGTTTGTACATATCTTTTGTCGACGGGCCTTTGGGCGGCATATCACAGTGGGTTCGAATCTCAGGTGTATCAGTCAGATTTTTATCTTTGGTGGTTAGTTTAATGTGCAGTTTAGAAGTAACAGCTTAGTGCTCTGACAGTTTTTAACTTGGTTCAAGAAATTTAAAAGGATCAGAGAAGATGTTAATTGGGATATCAAAGTGAATGGGCTGTCCCCTGGTGTTTGGGAGAGAGCCAGCCAGATGTTAGGGTAGTAGGGTTTTCTTTCTGAGAGAAAGACCTTGACTTGTTTATACAGCCCAATAAACCTTGTTAAATGGGTTCAGTGAGTGCAGCGGGGAGCAGGATGAGTGATTGTGTGTGTATGTAAAGAGCACAGATTGGAAGAAAATTAGCCCTCTGTGTGAAACTCACTAGTCAGGCGCCTTTGAGCGCACTTATGTCTTCGCATATCTGATGCAGTCAATCTCACTCAGCAATCCACATACACACTCGCTCACCTGTGAGGTCTTTGAACCTGGTGTACGCAGCAGGGTAACAAGCCCAGGTGTCTCTGTCATCTGTCACGCTATAGCGACAGCTTGCTTGAGACTACTGGGTGGAGACAGATGCAAACTTTTTTCCTCATCCAGATGCTCTGTCAACTTTTCTGAATCTCTTTGACTTGGAAATACTATAAAGTTTTGGGGTCATGCAGTTTTGTTCCTGTGTGATCTGCTCATCTGATTAGAATTTTAGATTACGGCTAGAATGAATTATTTAGCATAGCAGGTTACGGTCAATGTACACAGACCTATTATCACAAGACATAAATGTATTCAAAATCAAAATGTTATTTTTTTAAACAAAATTAATCGTTTTTATTTTTAATTATTAGCTTGAGAAACACATTTGTGTATCTGGACTTTTACATCAAAGAGATCCACCCTTTAAAGGAATACAGTAGTTCACCCGAAAATTCTATCATCATTTACTCACCCGCTTGTCATTTCAAACCTGTATGACTTTCTTTCTTTTGCAGAACACAAATGAAGTTATTTTCTAAAATGTTAGTAACCTAACCACGGCGGAAACTTGCATTGCTATTGTGTCCATACAATAGAAATGAACTGAAAAAAAGGTTTATTGGAATTACTCATTTTAATCATGTACATCGGTTCCACATGATTTATTTAAGTTTTTTGACATCTTTTTTTTTTATTGCAAGAAAAGTCTTGTGAAACCGATGTACATGATTAAATCAAGAAATTCCAACAAACTTTTGTTTCTGTGGGTTCTGCTTTTGTTCAGTTACCAACATTCTTCAAAATATCTTCTTTTGTGTTCTGCAGAAGAAAGAGAGTCATGCAGGTTTCAAATGCCAAAAGGGTGAGTAAATGATGACAAAATTGTCATTTTTGGGTGAACTATCCCTTAAAGGATATTTTCCTTCAAACACTTAAATACAGCAGAGTTGGTAAATCACACCCATCTTTTTATTCTGGCTTTAACCCTGAACACATACTTAAGGAGGTCTTTATGCTCAATCACTTTTATCTCTAGCAGGAACCATTACAAGGAAGAACAATTTCACCCTGATTAAACACTTAGACTCTAAATTAACTGCTGCTAACCATCGAGGCGCTTGCGCTACGAACCGCAGAGAGAGCACTTTTCATCGGTGTCAAAACTTTCATAGCAAACTGTACTTAAGAGTCTGAGAAAATTCTGCATGTTTCTGAATACATTTGGTTCTCAGCAGTATCTTTGTTGTCGAAACCAAAATAACCGACTGGTGCTTTCCGATTCAATCACTTCAAATGTTTTACATTTCTAATGAGACTATTATCAAATTCAATTCTGATTGTACAATTAGCATGCCCACAAACTGGTGTAAATAATTAGATCTAAATGTAACAGTGTGCACGAGTGAGAAAGAGTGGAATTAAGTCTAAATTGAGCAAATTAGTCATTCACAAGGATCATCATGCATTCCAAATTGACCACCCAGTGAGATGTTCTGTAATTTGTTGTTTTGTTCCTATACGTCACCGTTTTATAAATATGTATGTACTTTTCTCAATGCATCGCACAGCACTCAGCAATTAGCTTTGTTTTCCTTGAATGCTGCGTAATTGTGTGTCTGGTATGCATGTCTTTGTTTCGTGCCGGTTGTTTGTGAAAGGAGTGAAAGCATGCACTTTGGCATCAGTCGAGTGAGTTTTCGTGAAGAATTCAACAACACGATTGTTGCCAGCATGTGTGTGATAATCGAAAAACCACATCTTGTCTGTTTTTTATTATTATCCCTCCAAAGTGTGCTGTCATTGCGCGCACTACATCGCTCCTGCGTCTATAAGCGGCTCTCGAGCCAGTGGCGCAGTCATTATCTGTTTACACCAATTGACTCTGCCATTTCCTCAGCTCCTTATCTCCCTCTGTAGCAATTCAAGCCAAGTGTGAATAAAATTATTCTGGTAGTTATGAATAGCTGCTCTGAATGTTGCCTTCGTACTAAAGGAAGCCAATTCGAACGAATTCGTGTTCAGCTGTTTCCCGCATTGCTGTCGTGAAGAAAATTAATAAATATATAAAAGTCTAGTAATGAGAAAATGAAATGTTACTCAACAGAAAGGTGTTTCAGCACACCAGCCGAAATGATGAAGTTATGAAGTGTCACTGTAAAGTCATCTGAGAGCCAAAGCTTCAGCCATTTGCCGTGATCAGATCATTCAGAAGTAATGGCTTCACTCCTCTCAAAAAATCATTCCTAAGCCGTTTCTCATTTCCTGTTAAGACAACACAGCAGACGGCTTTTATTCATAGATTGACTGCTGTCCCAATGATGGGGTGCATTGGCCTCTGTCTATGTGCACCGGTGTGTCCTACAGGGGGGAGCTGAAGATGTGATTGAGAAGGTCATGGTAAATCTGATCCCCCGCTCCTGTCAGGGCTGTGAAATAGTCTGGCTGGATTTGAGTCCCGGCTGTGGCTCAATCCTTTCACATTAATATATTTGGACAGGGTGGGAAGATAAGGCACGTTTTATCGGAAGAAGAGGGTAATTTAAAAATGTTGACACAGCAGCTCAGATTAGAATCTTGCCAGGCTGGATGGGGCCTGCATTGTCTCCGGTCTGCGATAAAAGGTGCTCTAATTTGTTGTATAATAAAGACTTCAAAAATAGCAGAATTATGTTCGGATACCTAAACGTTATGATTGCTTACGTGGGACATATTGAAGTTCTGTGGGAGACAACAGATTGGTTTAGTGTGCTATTAGGGGTCTTGTACTGCAAAAACTAACAAACTAATTATATGTGGTATTGTATGTTTGTATAAACACCACACAATGTGTCCAAAAAGTATTTTCACGTGATATTTCACAAAAACAAGAACACAAGAACCTTTAACATCTGAAGAAACTTTCAGTTTCACAAAAGGAAGAAAGAGATGGTTCTTTAAAGCAGGGGTTCCCAAACTTTTCAGCCCACGACCCCCAAAATAACAGTGCCAGTGACTCGAGACCCCACTATCCTCGGAGGTGGTTAAAGTATACAAACGTTGCGCGCAAATGCGCACATGCACCTACTCTACCCAAACGCGCATAGTGACATCACAAAATAGCACAGTCTAACATAATATTGTTTTATAGTTATTTACTCATTACTTTACTTGTTGTTATACATATGCTTATGTCTTTAATGTGACGTAATCGCCTCAGGGGTCATGATCGAGGGGGAGGAAATTCCTAAGGCTGGTGGCTTTTTATTTGCCTGGTTTTGTTTTTAACTTAACTAGTATTTTTATATTTTGTTACACTTATTGATTACATACACTATTTCTAATAAAGAAAAAGATTTCTGGAAATCATCTTGCGATCCTGCCCTCGCGTCCCCCACTTTGGGAACCCCTGCTTTAAAGAACCCTTGACTCAATGGTTCTTTGTAGAACCAAAAATGGCACCTTTATTTTTAAGAGTGTAGGTCATGTGTCACTTTGAGCATTGCACTAGAAATGGTGTGGGTTTGTGCAGGTTTAATCCCAGGTCAATTTGGATAAAAGCATCTGCCAAATGCATAAATGTAAAAAATTAATTGTTTATATAAATTAATGTAAATGTAACATATAGATGTGAATTGTTATTATTTTGCCTTCTGGGAAACTTATTTATATATATATATATATAAGTAAGCAAAAAAATAAGATATTTTAAAAAATATATAATAAATTTACACCTGACTTCAAAATAAATGGTGTTAGTTCGTATCTTTTGTAATATTTGTGTGTGAGTTTCTTAGTGTGAAAACATCATACTTTCACCATATAGGCACCACATGCTGAAATTCTTAAAACATAAAATCATAAAACATAAAATGTAGTTGATTGTCCAGGTAACATTATACAGTATTAAAATCACATATATGTCAACTTTTTAACTGGGTTATTTTGTAAATTCATTCATCATTCAGTTGTGGACTGAGGGTTAGTATGTAAACAATATGCGAAATAACTTGTTCAGGGCAGTACTAAATAAAAAAGAAATCTTTATTTTTAGAATTCCTTCTGGTTTTCTTACCTTCCAATACAGAAATAAACATATATATTAAAATGAGAGAGAGAGAGAGAGAGAGAGAGTGAGAGAGAGAGAGAATATAAAATTGTGGAGTGGTTTGTGGACTGCTTGTAATATTTCATATTTTAGACAACTTTCAGCCTTTAGCCTCTCTCTCTAAGCTGTGTTAGTGAGAGTTAAGATAGAGGAAGTGGATTAAAACATTGTTATGGTGAGGATGGCTGACTATCTCCAGACTCCGGCAGAGAGGAGCCAATCTGCAGCCTGCACTTGCTCTTGGAGATAACTCACCCAGTGAATCATCAAAGCCTGTTTAGAAAGCACACATCCAAAATTTCCTTCTTCCTTTTTAGCACAGAAATGAGGTTTTCATAAATCCTCTTGTTTTAATTTTCATCCATCAGTCTTGCCGGCGCTTAACACACGCTCAGGAAAACAACCACCTTTTCATGTTTTCAGATTGTGTCAGGTTAAAGGGCTCAAATGGGTAAGCGGGTGAGGAGGGAGGGAAAAGGGCAGCACCGGTTGAAAAACATGACCTTTCTGTGATAGTTATCTGCCTCGTGCGAGGTTGGAGCGAGATTGTGTGCGTGCCCGCGAGGAATAGCAATGCTTTTGTTGGTAATCTTTGCACGATCAACCTGTCCTGTTCTCTATGACTCAGATACCCCTGATCTCCAAAAGACACTCACTCAATACCGCCCGCATGGTTGCCCTCACTCATCCCGGAGAGGGACCAACCTCAAGGCCGAAACCTTTCAACCCAACCTTCCTGCAAAGGCCATCTCTTCTTTGCCAAAACTTAAACACAACCTCTGGAGAGACTCGCCTTAGGTCATTTTACTGACTAAAAAGTATCCACATATTCATATTCAGCCAGTTGCACACCTGGACTCCGTGAGATGATTATCACCGCAGACTTGTAACCGTTCAGATGCCTCACCTGTCTGGAGGTCCTCCGTGCTCCATTGTTGGTTCCAGCATTCGGCCTCAGATGTGATGTCTGAAGCTCTCACCCACACTGCCTCTCAAGCATCTCTGCCCTATTGAAGATGAAAAGGTGCAGCCTGGAGCTCATACGCCACGGACAGGGCTTCTATTGATTTTATAGCACAAGCTGCTGTTAAGCTGCGCTCTCTTTGGCATACTAAATTCCCTGCCCTTCTAGGGGGCCTTGATGAACTGCCCAGATTGCTCTCACTCATTCCTCTTGTCAGTAGCCCTTACAGATCTTGAGCTAGATGGATGTCTTACCTGTGCCATGTGTGTATGCGAAACAGAGTCGCTTATACCTTTTAGCTTTTCACCACCTCGTGTGATGATGAATAGCTTTTCTGAGAAACTTTTTCAAATCTTTTTCCAGAAATTGCAGACCGGATAAATCTCCTGCTGTGTAAAGATTGGCCATTTAGTGTGAATGCTGGGACATAAACCCGTCATTGCTCTCTTGATCAAGGTAGATATGAGTTAATAGGTGAACGATATGTGAGTTTAGGGACACGGTTGTTTTGCAAACACATTTAGAGGGTGGACCATCATTCTTTACAGTCAACATGAAATGGCATTCAACCCGTTTTACTTCTATAATATAACATACGGCTGAGTAAAAAGTAGGGCTGGGAGTCGTTTGAATTTTATTGATTCCGATTCCAATTCCGATTCTGCTATCGATTTCGATTCTTATCGATTCCCAGTTTCGATTCCACAGTTGAAGTAAAACATTTAGATATCAACCTGTATGGCAATTTAGCCTGCATATTTATAGCAGCAGATCACTCAACGCGTGTACTTTTCTGAAAATATGCACACAGGAATTGATAAGAGGAATTCAAATTTTAATCTCAAGTATCTGATTCCTAATCCTTTTGTTTCCGATCCGATTCCTAGCCTTTCGATTCCGATTGCAAATTGTAATTGATTTTCGATTCCCAACCCTAGTAAAAAGGATGTTTTTTTGGGAAAATAATGCACATTAATCATTGCAAATTGATTGGTTTGTTAAACTTGATCTTATTTAAATGACAGCTGCTTGGGGAAAGAAGAATTCGGCGGAAAGAGGTGGAGGAAAATACTGCATCTTGAAGAAACCATGTAATGACAACATCTATATTTATTATATTCACCAATGGATGATGTACAATAAGTCCAGGAACAAACATTAAGTAAATTGGGTCAATTTTAATTTCATGTTGACTTCATACACTTCCATTCAACAATGGTGGACATTGAAAGTCTTCATTTTGGATCAAAGCTGTGATTTACCATTGGCTTCATTTAAAATTTCCTGAATTCCTCTAAATGTGGCGGCTCATTTGCAAACACAGACGTACAGAAGTACAGTCTGTGACGTGAAGAAGTACAGACACAGACGTGCATCGTTGGCATTCTTAAAACTGACTTTATTTTCCTAAATTTTTAAATATTTTTCTAACTATTATCTTTATAGATGTAAACTACTGTATTTAAAAGGTGTGCTTTTTTCTACAGCATGTATCAAGCTGAAACTGCTGTTTTTGTTGAGAGGTCACGTACACAATGTCGCAGGCCTACGTGGTGAGTGACAGGGCCTAAGACTGTATGGATGTGACTGGCTGAGGAATAACAGTCCTGTTAAAGAGGAGTTGATGCAAGGCTGTGATATGGAGATGAAGGAGCAAGCGAGCGAAATAGAGAGAGAGAGGCCCGAAGATGGGCGCTCGGAGGAGGCAGAAGAGACAGGCACTAGGTGCTCTGAGAGCTGAAGGGTAGAACTGTTCAACTCACACCGGTGGAACTCCTTCAAATGTGAAACGTTTCATTTAGACCCCGAACAGCACAACGTCACAACATGGATCCAAACAAAGGCAACATTTACAGTTATATTCCCAGTGAGGCGGCTGATCGATATCTGGATTTATGTAAGCTGAATGAATAAAACTGCAGATGAGAGACTGGCTAGCGTGAATTTGGAGGCTAAAGTACATGCATGTACAATCTTAGGGGTTCTGAAATGAGGTGAACATCTGAAAAACTACATTGTTATAGATGTCCATGGTTAAAAAGTCAACGTCCATTTCTACCTAATTGACATGGGGATTAGCAATGGAAAAATATGCAAAGAAAAACTTACTGTATACAATATATCATTACATTTAGATGTTTTGCATACATGAATATGGCTAGGTACGCAAATGTTTTGCTATTTAAATATTTTAAGGGCAAATCTGTTTATTTCTATGTTGGCTAAACATCTTTAAAGCCCTTGTATGATTGTTGAAAACCAAAAGCCCTTGGAGTTTTTATTAATCAGTATAATGCTTATGATATTAACTAAGCAACTAAAGTTGTGTATATATTTATGTTTTATTATTTTTTTAGTATTTATTTGTAACTGTTGATGTACCATTAATTTAGAATGAAAAGTATATAAGAGTTTACTTACTACCATAAAGTCCTCTACTGGTTTTGTATGATATTCAATAGTGAAATTAATTTTGTGTTGACACTGGGACCCTACAGTCCCGTCAGCCCATACGAGCGTTATCTAATATGTGAATAGTGCTATCACTGCTCTGATTCATTAACAACGAACAGAAGCACATGGCAGTTAGTTCTCTTTGTTTTCGTTACGCCTGTTTTTATAAACCCTTGATGACCAGCTTTTTGGCAATTGTATGAACACTTCCTGCTTGTTTCTAAAAAATAGTTGAACTATACACAAATAGGAAATCCACATTTGGCAACCACCAGCTATTATGCTGCTGATATATGAAAAATCTACAGTAATAATGACAACAATATCAATATTAATAAGACTATGAGTTATCATCTGAAACAAGGGCCTCAAATGAACCTCTAACCGAGGAGGCTGTAAATCTCATTGTAAATCACAGTAAACTACATTTTTAAAATCTCAATAAAACAAATGTAATACCAAAACCTTTGGTGGGCTAAAAGATTATATTTAATAGCAAGCATTTAAACCCTGTTATAAAAGTTTATGCAGGGGATGTTTGGAATGGGAAGAATGGGACTAAACTTAAAAAAATATATATGCTGCGTCCCAATTCACATACTTGCCCTAATAGTAGTGTTTTTGTGATGGGCAGCAAGTACGTTTTAGTGCATTTAAGCATTTCTTCATGTAATGTTTACTGATTGTATGTCCTCCCTCTCACAGTGAGTTTGGCTTGTTTGAGTGTTTATGGATCTGCACTTTGCATTTTCACCAAGAACAGTAGACCGTAGAGATACTCATTTCAACATAATGCAATTGGTGACGTTCTAATTCTTGTTTCAAATACAATTAAAGACATACAGTATGCGAATTGGGACACAGGGCTGGTGTGAAAAGCATGCAGAGCCCAATGAACTAGCTCATGGGACTAAAGAACAGTGGAGGCCGAGGCAGCATCGCCCCCTGCAGGTGGGATGAATAGGGGTGATGGGGGCCCATGGTCGGGCATGGCGTGTGAATTGGCAACAAGTGGCACTAGGTGCGGGCTCAATGTCCAACCCAAGAGAGAAACCAACAATGTGTACAATCTTGTGAGTGTGAAGAGGCACTCACCAGCTATGGGCTACTGAGCTGTGCGTAAGGCGAATAGTGGGACAGCCTTTCGGTTCATCTGTCAAAATCATTACAATCCTCCCCCTTATAGGGCTTCACAGTTTCACTGGGCTACCTTGAGCATTTCAGCAATTCCAATTGCAGTACTCGAACAAATAACATTGAAAAGAGGACTAGCATTCTACTCGAGTAGCCCTTAGGGGGAGGGAGGTGTGTGACTAGATTCTGCGTGAAAGGACAGAAACATTGACTGAAATGAGGATTAAAAGGAAGCACCAATGATCTAACAATTACCATCTATATTTATATATACTGTTATAGAAAGCGGGTTAAAGCCCTGCAGGCCTTCAGTGAATTCTTCCTGCCGGGCCAACTAGTTTTAACGTCTCGGCCGTGGCACTTCCTCTGTGCTTATTTGTAGATTCCCGACATCTTCGTCTCGTTCAGACTGGAGTGGTCCTCCTGTTGGCCGCATCTTTGAAGTCCTTGGCGTTGGAGTTGTGAGCCTGCAAAAACTCCCTCTCAGAGTTGAGCAAGGCACCCATTGCAGCCTTGGAAGGATCCCTGGAAAGGGTGTACATCGAGATGTCTGCCGCTGCGGGGCCCGTGTACCCGCTCTTGCCCATGGGCGAAGCGTCACGGGAGGCCGGCTCGCTGGAGCGGCAGCTGGAGCGCCTGCGGAACCGGTACCGGTAGCTGGGGATGCGACTGAAGGCCGACTTCTTGATCAGCTCGGTGCGGGACTTGGCACGCAGCTTCCGGTGCTTTTCGATGAACATGTGCACGGCGAGCACGCCCACCATCTCGGCCATGATGAAGGACAGGGCGCCAAAATAGAATGACCAGCCGTATGAGTAGCTCTTCTTCGAGTCGCTCTGGCCCGGGTCACCCGAATTGGCAGATATGTACACGATGATTCCGATGATGTTACTTAGACCTGCGTGCAGGAGAGAGAGGAGACGAGAGAGAAAGAAAGAAAGAGGTAGTGCTCAGCACGCAGCTGAGGCGCATCATTCCGTATCATTACACAAGAATGCATCACTTATCAGCCGTGCGGAACAAAAGATAAAAAGAACAATTGAAACATTTTAATTAGCTTTTTATCATCTTCGCAATATTGAAGGGTAAATAATTACCAGTTTGGTATTGAATATTTAGATCATTACTGATGGGATGAGACAATTCAAACTGTGTGTACAAAGTGACAATCACTCATTGGATGTGAGTTTGCCATGATCATGGAGTTTGATTCATCATTCAATTCAATTGTAACACGTGGACCTCTGCTCATTTGTGTGCTCATAAGCGCCTAATGGGGTCCTTCTCTAAATATTTGATCAACACGCAGTTCTGTTTGAGGATTCCCTTCTGTCACCCTTTTTCGGGCCAGAACTGCAGCAGTGGGTCAATATGTTGGCCTGCTGTTTGTTTACACTGCTCTAGTTGGCCCATCCATTTCCTTTGTCAATAATCAGAGTTAATCTGTGAAGTCAACACGGAGCTGCAGTGTATAGGAAGGGCGACATCGTAACCTGTGTGTGAACTAATCCATTCTCAACATGCTGTGTTCTAAAACCAACAGCCGGGTGTGGAAACTTCCGGACGCTACACAGAAACACTCAAAAAGACAAAAGTATGCTAAGGTCAGGGTAGATACAGCATCTTACCAGCAGAGACAAAGAAGATTCCAGCACTGAGAATGACGTTGTGTCGGCTTCTGTAAAACTCACTGGCAGCCACACACAAACCTCCCATGAACAGTAGTCCAACACTCATGATGGGGAAGATGCTAGATGCTCTCACAGCTCCTAAGGGACAAATGCACACAATAGTGTCATTATATACAGTACAGAGGGCATCTTATTGCAAACACAGGCATAAAACATATTTATGCAAATTAACTTATTTGCATTTTGTGCTATTAGTTTATATTTAAAGTCGGCATGAAAGTTGCGATTCTAATGCAGAGAAGAGATGCTGTTCAGAGGGAAGTTAATATTTTTGATGAAAGATTATGAAGGCACAAGTTAATGAATTAAAAATAAAGACTTGCACAGATAAATCATTTATAATTAACTCTGCGATATTACATAAATATAAGAATTGGCATGATGTCATGGTGACTTTAAATGGATTATGTGTCCTAAAAGCTGATTGGTCGATGCTCAAATTAACAATATAAAAAAGTAGGAAAATGTAAATGAGAAATGAGATGTGAATATATTCAAAAAGCACAGCTTCGCGTTCCCTATTGCTTATATATATATACTGTATATATATATATATAATCACCAATGATTCGCAGTTTAAAGAGATACTCAACCCAAAAATGAAAACATGAATTATTTGTTGAACACAAAGAAAGATATTTGAAAATAAAATGTTAGCAACTAAACTTTCTGGGACATTGACTACCATGGTATGAAAAATGAAAATGTTAGTCAAAGGTGATAACATTTACATTTATTCATTTAGCAGACGCTTTTATCCAAAGCGACGTACAGAGAGTTCAGGGAGCAATAAGCGATATGTCATACAGGAGCAATAATACAATAAGTGCTAATACAAAGTTACTAGTTTCAACAAAAGCCAGAACAATACCTGTTGAGAGAAAGAGAAAGGGTTAGTGTTTTTTTTTTCATCTTGCTGTCAAGTATTTACAGAAGAGATGGGTTTTAAGCAGTTTTTTGAATGTTGTGAGAGATGTGGTTGACCGGACTGAGTTAGGAAGAATGTTCCACCAGGAAGGAGTTGTGAAGGAGAATGATCGGGAAAGCGGTTTACTGCCCTTATGAGAAGGCAATACAAGACGTCGCTCATTTGCTGAACGCAGGGTTCTTGATGGAGTGTAGGAGGGTGTGAAAGTATGCCGGTGCAGATCCAGAAGAACTGTTTGCCTGTCTAAATTCTTCAAAATGTCTCATTTTGTATTCAATAGAATTTTCATTTTTGGGTGAACTATCCCTTTAAAGTGGTTTTTTGTTGGCACGAATCATATACACATCAGTTTGAATGTGTGGTATAAAACGAACTTTTATCTCATCAAGAGAACCATACAGAGATATTTTGACTATAATAAATCAGCGTCTGAAGGCTCAATCCCGAGTGAGCGATCTAAAGTAACTCTACAGAAAGAAAATTTCCTTGAGGTGCTGTGTTCAGTTAAGTCTTCACAGATTTCAGCACGGCACCAGACAGCATCTGTCCAAAATGCCTTCCTTCCAATTATTTGTGTAGAGTTCAGATGCAGAGAATGCAGTTCACATGGGGCTACTCAACCTGAATCCCTCATTCCCTTCACTGTGCCTTCAGACCAAGCTTGATCAGCCTCTTCTGAAACAGGATAAAAGCTAAAGGAGGCATCTGAGAGTGTCAGGATCAATGTCAATCGCCCAGTTGACTTCTCTTATCAGCATGCTGTTGGTATGCATACTGCAACCTTACAGCATTTGCCCTTCTGAGCCGCTCTCTTCTAAGAAACTAACATTTTGGCACAAGAGGGGCACTTACGTTTACAGATAAAATAGCAGCATGTGATTGGGGTTCACGGGTCTGAGAATGTGTCCGCTTTTTCTAATCTGAAGTTAACCTATAAAAACGAGAATTTTGTGGCTTTTAGTCTGTGTGTTAGTTTTGAGGCCATCCTCAACAGATGTCAGTTACAGTTTTTATTTTAAAGGCATAACAAAAATCCATGAAAGTATATAGATTTTTAGAAAAAATACTCGCTTAAATGATAATGCCCCTGCCAATATGACCTGCTGCTAAATTTAAGGTTTCAAAAATGATATCAACACACAAACTGTAATGGAAGAATGATTTCATGGGGTAACTATAGATAACTATAGGTATTAAACACTGATAACCATCAAAAGTATCTGTTTGATTCACCAATGGCAGATATTTAGGACATTTTGGGGGGAAATAATCTGTTTTACAATTCAGTTTGAGCTCGCTAGTGTTGCAGAAATGAAACCCATAAGCTAAAAACCATTAGCTGTTCCCAATAAAAAACCAACACAATTACAGGTATGGACCTTGGACATTAAGGTAAACTAATTATGCGAAATCATGTAAGATCGTGCACATAAACACATTTCTTTATAAATATAAAGACTGCGCCCTATGGCTTTATTGGCTTTCTTCCAATGCAGAACAAATGTCATCCTCTTTCTCTGATTCATTCTCTCCCGTCATTTCTCATTCTCCTGGGTGGATCAGCAGTCTCTCATGGCACACCTCATTAATATATTGGTGCCCAGGGGAAGACAAAATACTCCTCCATCATCCAATTTTCTTGCCATCCTTGAAAAATGGATCAGTGGCCGAGCCGTGCTTAATTACAGCTGGAAACGGGTGATATTTATTGAGGATGACTGTATGGAGTGTTAGTATGCAACTAAAGGGATGACATCAAAGTCCTTGATGGCTTCAGGTGAAGTGTGAGGCTGACAGGTGAGATCTCTATGGAGTAAGACCTTCACGGGGTGGCTGGGTTCTGAAACATTTACAATTGTCTTGCTCGGCTGAAGCTTTAAGCTTGTAAATTAGATGGATGGGCTTTTTCAGACTCACTAAAGTTGCATGCACAAGTTGCAGAAGGCTGCGAATGCATTTGGCAGATGCTTTTATCAATAGCGACTTACAGGGATATATGTAAACATTAAAGGAAAATATTATTTAAATATACAGTATATTATTCTATAGATTTATATAAATGTTATTTATAGTGTATGATTTATATGCGTAATTAAACCTAAAACTAAATCTTTCAATTATTAAAAAAATGATTTCAAATTGCAATATTTATTGTATAGACCAAACAACAATGCACTAGCTGGTTTGTCAAATCTCTCTGCACCTGCTGACAAACTGACAAATCATGCTATTTTATGAGTCTGAAATATGCAGTCCTCACTAGACTACATTACTAAATCAGCTCGACAATATCTTACGTGAGCTATCAAGTTGCCACATATTTTTATACACATTAACCTTAGTAAAGTAAATGGAAGTAAATGGAGGATGCTTGGAGGATGGCGCCTGTGTCTACGGCATGCCGTCTGCTGCTCTCATGTTTGGTCAACAGCGCTACTAGTTAAATGCCAAGCACTTTTTAGATATGACCATCATGCACTTATGGATATTTGCCAGAGTATGGCGTTCTCTGGATTGGACCTCTATTCCTGGGATTTCGATCGCTCTGATGACAACGCGGAGGAGGCTTTCCTTAAGATGATCCTGCTTTCGATCCGGCGGTCGCCTGCCTATCTCCCGCAGAGGAAACGAAGGAGAAAGCGAGGCTGCCGGGGAGGGATCTACGTGAAGCTAAAGGCTCTCAGACGGGCTGGTGGTCCCACAGACCCTCTCCACGATAAGGCTTCTGGCGGCCCTGCAGCTTTATGCCCGGCAGTCTTGGCCTATCGGTGGCTTTGTCCGGTCTTTCCTCCCCGCTCGTGCCCGGTGCGGCGTTAGCCGCCTCCATCAGGCTGTTTCTCATGGGAATCTGCGCTTACTTGAAAGAGCGCCCCCCGTTCAAGCGATCAGTTCCCCGAGGATGGCTCTACTCAATGCCTGGTCAGTGGTGAACAAGACTTTCTTATAGAATGATTTTTTCACATCCCAGAACTTGGACTTTGTTTATTACGGAATCCTGGATAAAGGTTGGGGATCTTACTCCATTCTCTGAGTTGATTCCAGCGGATTGTATATTTTTTAATTCCCCTCGTCCGAGTGGGCGCGGTGGCGGGATTTTGACAATTTTAAAGAATTCATTAGCGGCACACTGCAAATTACTCTCGATTCTGGCTTTCGAGAGCTTCGAAGCTCAGTTTTTTCATCTGATTGGAATGGCCCGGTGTGCGTGGGAGTTGTTTACCTGCCTCCCCACACCAATAAGGACTTTATACAGCATTTTACTGAACTGATCGGCCACATCACCACTAAGTACGATCGTTTTTTACTGTTGGGCGATTTTAACTTCCATGTTTGCTGCTCATCAAATTCGCTATCTCTTCACTTTCTTAATTTAATTACTGATTTTAATTTATCACAGTGGATTAAAGATCCCACACGTATCCAGGGTCATACTCTGGATCTGGTCCTTTCACTAGGGCTCGATGTGTCTGACATTCTACTCTCCGACTTTTTGATTTCTGGTCATAAGCCTATTTTATTCAAATTGATGCTCCCAGCTCCCCGTCACCCTTCTAACCCATGTCCCACCCTGGCCCGATCGTACCCCCCTCAATTTAGCTCAATCTTTAACTCGTGCTTTGTTGAACGCTGCTCACATCTCCATCTTGACGATCCATTACCGGACCTGGATGCCAACCAACATCTTAGCCTTTTATACTCTGCCTGGCTTGAGGTAGCAAATGTGACTGCCCCCTTCAAGCCCCTTAAACATAAATCCAAATCCGCTCATTGGCAAACTGCGGATACTCATCTTTTAAGACAATCCTGTAGAAAGGCTGAACGGAAATGACAAAAAGACAAACTGTATAGCTCCCTTCTGTTGTTTAGAAACTCTCTGGTTACATATCAAACTGCAGCTAAAGCTGCAAAAGCTGTTTATTTTTCTAACATAATCGAAAATAACCATGCTAGACCTAAGGTTTTATTTTCGATCATTCAATCTGTCATAAACCCTGTTGATAATACCATTCCTGGTGCTTCTGATGCCCTTTGCGAAGGCTTTCTTAGTTATTTTACAGACAAAATCTATAGTCTAAGACTAAGCATCTCCCCCACCTCCACACTAGTTGACACTCCAATACTGTTATCCGCCTCCAGTTGCCTAAAGGAATTTGAGCCTATTAACATTGAGGTTCTGAGAGAGGTGATTGATGGACTCAAACCATCCTTCTGCCCTAGTGATATCATTCACCCTCCATATCTAAAATTAATTACGAATTCGATTGGCCCAGGGTTACTGTCACTTATCAATAAGTGTCTTCAGTCGGGCTTTGTTCCCAATGACCTCAAAGTGGCGTTAGTCACACCCTTACTTAAGAAGCCTTCACTAGACCCTTCTGTTTTTAAAAACTTTCGCCCAATCTCTGTGTTGCCTTTTATTTCTTAAGTGCTGGAGAAAACTGTGTTAAATCAACTTCATTGTTATTTGTCTGACAATTGTATCTACGAGGTATTTCAATCTGGTTTTAAGACTGCCCACAGTACCGAGTCGGCCTTGTTGAGAGTTTTAAACGATATATACCTCGCTACTGAATCCAGTCACCCTAGTTCTTTTAGACTTATCGGCGGCATTCGTTACTATTGACCACTCTCTCTTAATTTCAAGATTAGATCAGTCAGTGGGCATTAAAGACAAGGCCCTACTTTGGTTCAAGTCTTACCTGTCGAATCGTAAATTTCGAGTGAAGCTGGGTAATTTCTCCTCCTCTCTTGCTCCGCTGACTTGCGGCCTTCCTCAAGGCTCTATTCTTTCTCCTTCTCTCTTTTCAATTTATATGCTACCCCTGGGTTTAATTTTACGGAAATATGGTGTGTCTTTCCACTTTTATGCGGATGACACCCAAATTTATCTTCCTATCAACCATAAAAACCCCACTGCGATCACTTCGCTTCTCCAATGTTTTGAGGAGGTGAAATCCTGGCTGATCCAAAACTTTCTCTTCTTAAATACAGATAAGACTGAGTTCATTGTATTCGGCCCAAATGTTAACTATTCGATGAATTGTCCAGAGCTAGATTGCTTCTCCTCAATTAGATCATCTCAGGTACGAAACCGCAACGTCCTCATCGACCAGCATTTAAAATTTGACAAACAGATTTCTGCCGTTATTGGCTCAAGCTTCCACCAGCTACGCCTCTTATCGAAGATCGAAAACTTCCTTAACCCTAAAGCCTTAGAAATGGCCGTTCATGCTTTTGTGACATCTCGGCTAGATTACTGCAATTCCCTCTATTGTGGTATCTCTAAATCACATCTAGCTCGCTTGCAGCTTGTTCAAAATGCTGCGGTCAGGCTTCTTGTCGGATGTAACAAATTTGAGCACATCACTCCTAAGCTTAGAGCCTTACACTGGCTGCCTGTCCTTCAGAGAATTGACTTTAAGATTCTCCTATTTGTTTACAAATCCTTGAATAATTTTTCCCCAGTTTACCTTGCTTAACTACTCCATAGTTACATCCCTACTAGATGCCTGCGGTCAGGTGCCCAGGCTCTACTGGTTGTTCCCCAGGCAAGGCTAAAAAGAAGAGGGGAGCGCGCGTTTGCAGTGACCGGGCCCCGTCTCTGGAACTCTCTCCCCTTAGAGATCAGATTGGCACCCTCTGTGGCTATTTTTAAATCTCGGTTAAAATCTCATTTGTTCGCCTTAGCTTTTTAGGTTATGGACTATGGACACTCGGTTTTTAGGTTTTATGGTTTTCATTTTTTTTTATTCCTATTCTTAGTGTGTGTGTGTTATGTTCGATGCTTTGTCTGTGAAGCACCTTGGTCAGTCTAGTGGCTGTTGAAAGGTGCTATACAAATAAAATGAACTTGAACTTGATCTTAAACTAAAAGGAGGGCTAACAAAGCACATGGCAGGCTGTGAAATGCCCATCTGGATGTGAAAACCAAAACCCTGCAAGCACGTTACAACAGAGGATTCAAATGAATAACAAAGACAATTGAGCAATGTCCATGAGGGGAGACAGAAATCTCAAGGGTAATAGAAGTGCTTTATGAAAGAGAAAGACAGAGAGACTGATAAAGAGCAAGAGAGGAGAAATAAAACAGTACGTCTGTACTTATCCAGTGTTATTTTGTCTAAATAGCGCGACAGACATGATGCATTGTGTATACCCATTAGATGTACTTTGTGATGCATGAAAAAGTGTGGAATGTCGGACATGCACTCAACATTCACAGCTTTCCGTGTGTACTGTCAGAAAAAGTATAAAACGGTGGAACTTTTTTGTACTTCTACAGTACAAAACATAAAGGGGAGGTTTCCCGGACAGGGATTATCTTAAACCAGGACTAGGCCTTGGTCAAATTAGGATATTTAAGTTATTTTTAAAAACATATGTTACAAAAAAAGATTACCGGTGGGCATCTTGAGACAAAACAATCCCACTGATATAGTTTGAGTTATGTGAGTGCAAGTTTTTTTCGATTAAGACAACGCTAACTTTTAAATTAGTCTGGGACAAGGCTTAAACCCTGTCTGGGAAACTGCCACAAAATGTTATACCGTTTTGGGTGCACAGTTGTACCCCAAGGACCTATTGTGTACCTTTAAAGATACAGTTAAATGTTTTGTTCCCCTAGGAACAAAATTATACATTCACAGTACATTTTTTTTAAAGTGTGTAGTGTAGGCTATTTGGTAAGATATAATGATACCATTACTGCACTTTTCATACACTAGGTAGCCGAGTACATATTTGCGTAGTGTACTATTTGGGACGTACCCCATTATTTTGACTGGGAAGGAAAGGCATAAGATTACACTCTTTCCCGATCTGCTCACAAAGTGTTTATTTGCAGTGCTCATGAATGCATTTCACTGCAATCCTTATCTGACTGACAATTCAATGGCAATATAAACATTTTTACAGAGTACTGAATGAAGCTACCGCGCAGAGCTTTAAACCATGCCTCTGGGCTTCTGTTTACACAGTCTTCAGTTTCTTGGTGGGATGTCTGTACAGTCAGCATGCTGACACAGATTGTGTTGTCTTCATCTATTCAAGATATCTATTGTAAATAGTTATTGGCAGAAACTGTGTTTGCAGTGTTTGAGACTCACAGTCTCCAAGAAAGGTCATTATTTACCCACCCTCATGTCCTGTAACCTGTATGCTATTATTGTTTGCGTGTAAAACAAATAACACATTTCTGTGTTCACAAAGCACATCCATACAGCAGTTCATAGTGAATGTTTATCAAGCACTATAACAAAACACTCAAAACAATCCATATGACTTATACATGATTTTTAATGGACCACAAAACCAGTCTTGAGTAGCCCGGGTAGGCTATATTTGTAGAAATAGCCAACAATACATTGTATGGTTCGAAACGATTGACTTTTCTTTTATGCCAAAAATCATTATGACATTAATATTAGATATTTTGTAAATTTCCCACGGTTAATATCAAAACTATTTTTGGGAGTGGATGCAGCAAAGTCACGAACAAAAATGGCTGGAAACATGCCTACAACTGCTGCCCGCTTTTTGAGATTTACTGACTCAAGTTTGATATCTACATGTATGCAAAGCTTAGAATTTCTGCTTTCGGGTTCATCTACTTTCCACAACTTCATTACAGCAGTAAGCCAATAGAGAGCCTTCAAACAAACCTGTTTCTTCTTAGCAACTGCCTGCTACAGGGCCTCTGATGGACAACTTTAAAGGCGATTTTATCAATATTTTGATTTTTGCACCCTTGGATTCCAGAGTTTCAAATAATTGTTACTCTGCCAAATATTGTACTATCCTAACAAATCATACATCAATGAAAGCTTATTTATTCAGCTTCAGATGATGTATAAATCTTAATTTGGATAAATCGACCCTTACGACTGGTTTTGTGGTCCAGGGTCCCATATGACTGATTTTTTTGGGTTAACGATTCCTTTTATGTGCAACTGCATGCAATGCATATGCATTGCTGCATGAGAGTTGCATAATCAAAGGCATCTGCTGGGTGTCTCATTATAAATGAGATAATTCACACAAACAAACAAAAACATACAAGGAGATAATAAACACGCCAAGAATATGTATGAATTTGCACAGTGGAGCTGGTTAAAAAAGATGTCACTTAAACAGTACAACCAAATGGCTAGAACAGTGGCTTTTGGGTAAGCATGATTTATCATGAAGCATAAACTATGACATGCTTGAGTGCGTGCATCTACTTTGTTCAGCTCCAGTCACCAAGCAATTTTAAGACACGCTGCTCCTAATCTATAAAATGGCCAAATGTGTAGAGGTCATTGCTAAAACTGAGGAAACCCAGCAGGACTAAACGAGAAAATCATTCTGACCAATACGAGCTTTTTCTATGCATATCATCACTGTCTGGGTGGATGTGTGATGGTTAAGATGTGTGTGCAGATGAAAGCCGTGGGGGGGTTGTGTGTGTTAGGCGTGAATATGTGGTGGGTTTCAGATCTCCGATGCGCGTTGTTTCAACAGACTTACGTAGTAAATATTCCGCTGCATCCTGTTCGTAATCTGCATCTTCGGGAAAGTGGTCAATCTTCTTACATACACCTCGAAATGTTCCTGCAGCCATGAAGAAGAGAAAGAGAGGCCGTTAGGCTGTATTTCTCTGTGTGCGTGTTAAACAGCAGCATTTATAAATACTACAGGAATCCATTTTCTGGTGTAAGTGTGAACAGTGAACGTGTCTTAGTGAGTTTACTTTATGGTGATTTCTTATGCATTTATCAGGTCAATGAGGACGGCCCTGGTAAGCTGCTTGAGTGTGTGTGTGTGTGTGTGTGTGTGTGTGTGTGCGTGTGTGTGTGCGCGTGTCTGTGCATGTGTGTGAGTGTGTGCGTATGCATGCCGTCTTGTGCGTTCGCTGACAACCCCTGTTCACTCGGCTGTGCACGCTCAAGATGACAAATGAACAAAAATAACACTTCTGCCCTAGGGCGTAACATGTGACTGGCTAATGAAGAGGTTTATCGTAGCAAATACATGCGCATGCTGTCACATTCTCCACTATATTAAAGGAAGAGCCATACACGCTTTGTTTGTGTCTTAAATTATTTCTTTGAGGAATTCGGATGCATCAACTACTATATAGCTTATAAACTCACTTTCAAGTCAATCCAAACCTGTATTCATTAAAAACACTCAAATGTAATGATTTAATAAATGGCTGGATGGGTGGTGATAATTCAACCAAAAATTTCCTTTAAAGGGATAGTTCCCCTAAAAAGGAAAATTCTTACTCAACCCATTGTTTTTTAAACCTGTAAGACTTTCTTTCTTGGGCAGAACACAAAAGAAGATATTATGAAGAAAGTTGGTAACCGTACACCCATTCACTTCAATTGTATGATGCAAGTGAATGGGTGCCAGTTTAACAACATTCTTCAAAATATCTTCTTTTTTGTTCTGCCTAAGAAAGAAAGTCTTACAGGTTTGAAATGATAACAGGGTGAGTAAATGATGAGAGAATTTTCTTTTTTGGCTGAACTAAAATGGGCGACCTCATGTATACTCTTCTCTTAGTAGTAGTAGTGTGTGGAGATTGTATGTAGGCCATTCAGAGGTTGGTCATCACATTTGAAGAAACCTCACTGACCCACATCATAGCTTTTTTTTTTACGTTTGTCCGTAAGTGTGTTTGTGTGTCTGTGTGATGAGAGAGAAGCCGTCTCTGTGGTGCACGATGACAACTCAGAATGATTCAGAGTGAATCATGGCATTCGGGCTTCTTCAGAAATCCCCGCTGGCTTGGCCCGCAGCCCTCCACCACCATCACTGCCTCTGTTGTGTCTACAGGTGACCTGACAGAATGCCCATTCACAGCCTTTCAACTCTATTCACTCTCTCTCTCAGACACACACACTGTCTGCTCATAACACAGAGATAGAATGATCCGAAATGAGTAGGCAACAATGTCTCTGAGGTAGGGATGTTATCGTCATGGTGACTGCAATCGCTGCGACGTATTTATGCCTTGAGTGGGAGGGGCTTTAACATGATGTGAGTCCTTCAGACATAAATTGATTGAAATTTCAATGAGATTTAAAATTATGGCATAAAACACCTCACTGATTTATCACCTTGACTTGAAGGTTATAACGTACAATGATTAAGTGTTATGAAGTGTACCTTTGGCTTTTTATGGGAATTTTAAGAGCACATTCTGTAACAAATTACTATTCTATATACTGTACATGACACATTTCCAAGTTGGCATGGAAGGCATGACCAAAATCACATCATGAGTAAATTTATGTAACTGTAACGGTATATACCGAATTTTTGTATGTCTATAATCCTGGCTGGAAAAGCAGGAATAAAATGGATTCCTTGTTGATATAAATAATTAGGTACTGTATGTTACAATTTAAAAGGAAATAATCGTATTCTAGCATCAGTGCAAAAACAGCTGCTGCACTTCAAAACCTCACAACAAGAATGACATCATTTTAAAAAGTCATATAAATACAAATATTTTCTATCAATAATAATAATATTTGACCATATACATTTTAAACCCTAAAATTATATTTTGCATAAAAATCGGGGTGGGGTTGGGTAGTTTGTTCAATCTGTACTGTAATGTATAACATTTTTTCTAAAATAATTATTTTTATCAGGCTCCAATGTTAATAATTATGTTATTTCATATTAATGGAAAAAGGACCTATTCTGAACTTAAATAATCACTGCGTCTGATAAAAACAAATTTTAGAAGAACGTTTAGAAGAGAAACGGCACTTAGAGGCTTTTGCATCTAAAGTCTTCAATTATAAATGAACATCATGGTAGTTTATGTTAAATTTATTTTATGTTTAAAAAGACAAAAAATGGTTGTGTCCAGGCAGTAATTATAGCATAGTACAATAAGGGTGAGTTAAGGGTAATGATAAGGGCGAGTTATGGCTAATTTGAATACAAATGTCACAAAATGATACAACAAATGTATTACTTTTGAATTTCAATTCATTTGCTTGTGAGATGAATTTTGACCCATGTGGTATTTTCTCTTGCCTCTGGGCTATTGGAATATCAACT
This sequence comes from Triplophysa rosa, assembly GCF_024868665.1. Classification (NCBI taxonomy): domain Eukaryota; kingdom Metazoa; phylum Chordata; class Actinopteri; order Cypriniformes; family Nemacheilidae; genus Triplophysa; species Triplophysa rosa. The sequence goes on along the minus strand of NC_079900.1, from coordinate 14,131,705 downwards.
GAAAAGATCATGTCATAACATATTTCAATAAATCACCTGTCCACACCAATCGCTTTAGCGAAAGCCTGGCCTCTGCCTCCTCCAATCCGCCACGATGGATGACACCAGCACTAAAAGCATCATAAGATCCAGCTGCTGCTTTTACCTGCGATCACTCAGATTTAGAGCCCAGCTCTTCGTCTCCATTTCCATAACATAAACCTGCAGAACGACTGTGTGTTTGTCACAATTTAAGTTGCAGAGCTGTCAGAGATCTTCACGCAGGAAGAGGAAATGCATTAGCAGGGAAGTATTTCATTAGCTTTTATCTCCGTGTTTACTATCATTACAAACAGCCTCTGAATAAATAAACCAACACTGATGCTATTAGCTCGAAGGGTCCCCTGGCCAAAACGCCTGCGAGGAATACTTTCTATTGGAATTAAAAGTCCTAATTTGGTTTCTATGCTGACCAGTGATTCAGTATAATCTGATTAGGAAATTGGAACATTGCGGAAACGTTCACACAAAAAGTGACATCGATAAAGGCCAGTGCCGTTTCTCTGCGTGGTCGCCCGTAGGTCAAAAGATTTGTCTTCATAACCGCTCATTGATCCGTTTTTCTCGGGACCCTCTTAAAACAATTAGTTACATCTGAGTCTGTTTCACACTTTAACCTAATGAAGTGCTCGGACTTACATATCAATAGAGACATTGAGATAGAGAGAGAAAAGGTACGGCAAGGTTGTTTACAGTCAATGTTGAGGTAAATTCACCAGAGACGTGTTTTCAATTAAAGTCTACCTTTACGTGGATTCGAAAACAACTCATCTGCCCGTGTCGATTCGGGCCCCTGGGTGTCCGCTTTGGAGAGAAGGTGAATAGAGCGGCGAGCAGCAGGCCAGGGGTCTGTTACTGCAGTGACACACCTCCTGTGTGAATAATTCAACAGAGATCTCCTCAAAGGTGACAGCTTTGTTTGGAAGACACCCGAAAGATTAGGAACTGATGGAAACATTTCCACCCGTCCCTCCCCGCAGATTGTGTAGCCGGTATGCTCTCTCTTCTATTCAGTGCACAACCAACAGATAAAGCACACTTTTATAAAAGGGGGATGAAGAAAAGAGAGTCTTTCCATGGCTTTTGTGTTCCTCTGAGGCTCAGCATCTCCGCACTTCTCTCCCGGCCCTGTGTGGTCTGCAGTGGGTGGCGGTAGGCGCTGTACTCCTGTAGCTCTTCTGATAGCACACACAGCCTGCCTGCCTTGCTCTGATTGACACACGGTTAGTCACACTTCAGAGAAATACATGCTCAGCTTAATTTGCCTATGCATTCACCCTCAGCTTAAAGGGAATTTACAGACTTCATTTATGCTGAACGGTGCACTGGAGCACAAGTCAGTATTTCCATAAAATTTCCTGTCAAGTGGGATTTCACCCTTTCTGGAATACAATGGCCAAATCTATTGGCATGGGAGGCAATCTCAAACAAACATCATTTATTTACATGTGAAGAAATAATAATAAGATGCCGTAGCTCTGTTCCAGCTGCCAACCTAGACTAAATGAGCTTTTCGAGCCATCGTAAACTGTCTACATTCTTACACGATTACATCTTTAACTGTGGTATCACAGTTCTTTTATCAGCATTTATAATGGTTAAAGGGATCGTTCACCCCAGCATAAAAATTCATCATTTTTTTACTATCATGTTATTCTAAACCTGTACTGTATATGAGTGTTTCGAAAGACGCTATTGTGAGAAATGTCTCTGTGGTTTGGTGCATACAGTGGAAGTCAATGGGGGCCAATGTTGTTTGGTTACCAATGTTCTTCAAAATATCTTCTTGTGTTCTGCAGAAAGAAATAAGTCATACAGGTTTGAAATGGCAAAGTCTTGAACTTTAGGCAATCTGCATGTAAATGCCAGCATGTAACTGGTCGAGACACCATTGCTCCACTTTGCCATCTTTTAATGACAATTTCATCATGCCGTCTTTAACCTATGCGTGCCTTATTTTGCAGGTAGGCTGTAAACCGAAGGCCCAGCTTGCAGAGAGAATGATTGGTCTAATGCAGGGGTCTTCAACTACTTTTCTTTGAGGGCCAGATTCCAAAAGTATAAATAGGATGCGGGCCAGTTTTTTTACCATATTCTCATTTCTTCTGTTATTTATTGCATTTTGTTCCTTTCTTACTGTTTTTGTTGCTGTTACTTAAAGCAAAGGTCATATATTAAAACATTCACACATAAATGGCATCCAGTATTTGTGCCCTTTCATGATATTTAATTAAAAGGGAGGTTGTCTTTTTAATTGTATTTTATATTCCTTAATGCATCCAAGATATGGGTGGCATTGTTTTTTCAAGAAGATATTGAAAGTCAAATCAATAAAAGTCAAAAACGCTAATACATCCAGCACAAAGGTAATCCCTGTCCCTTGTGACATTAAACTGCTGTCTCATAGAGGGTATGCCCATGACGTCACTTTCCCATGTGAACACACCGCTCCCTTGAGTGGCAAAACACTCAGCTAAATGGCTGCTTACAATATCAGGAAACGCTGTGTGTTTTACCGCTCAAAGAAACGTGTCCTGTCACCCGGCGTGTTCACGTGGGAAAGTGACGTCAATGCATACCCTCTATTAAAGCGAACCAACTGGCCTGTGCAAGAAACTGAACACTATTAACGCATCTTTAGGTGCCCCACGGACTTAGAAGTAAAAGTTCTGGAGGGACTTATTTGAAATGTTAAGGCGGGCCAGGTAAAGATGATTGACAGTTGACTAGCCCTGGTCTAATGGCTTTTACACGGTGAGTCATCTACATTTATTAAGCGTGGTTTTAATGATCCTCCACAGGGCACTGTCCTCATCACAACAACATTCCTACCAGAACGAGAGGATCGCTTATCAGCTGGCTAATTCAACTAAACAACAAAGCAAGTAATGCTTTATTTGAGTGCTGTGCTAAGACAGAGCGTCCATGTTAAATCATGTTTCTGGAGAATGAGCTAATAAATGTGCAATGTGGCCTGTCCAACGGCACCGAGACGGAGCTGAAAGACTTCAAATTTTACAAGAGGCAATCTTCTCCCCCCCCTTTCTCTCTTTCTCGCTCGCTCTGCCGCTGTTAGCTGCTTATTACTGTTCTCTCAGCGGGGCCCAATAACTGTACTTGTTTGTTTAACTTCACTTCTTCCGCTTTGGTCTTTTCCATTAAATGGAGTCTCTTCAAACGACAGCACACTTCAGAGGACGGGCGGTGGGGTTGTGTAGCAGCTGATGCAGGCAGCCGCTTCCTCGAGAACTGCAGGGGCTCTTGAAAGCATCTCGGGTGCGGAATAGTTTAAGCAATCCTGAGGGGTTCGGTTTTACATGGAGCACATCACCCCGTCATCTCGCAACAATATCTCATCTCCTCCGTTCATTCATGCCACAATGTTCATTTGTAGATGAAAAACTGACCCGAACCTGACCGCTGACTCACTGTGGCAAGGCCACGGCGCTCTGACAGGAAAGTGACAGCGTTTAGCATCATTTAAAGAGGGCCGCATTCCCTATTTGTAATTCAATGAGTTCATTTTGTCTTTCACTTGTCAAAGGCAGAGCTCATGAATATTTGGGCTCGCTGAATCGCGCGCGACGGCAGAGGCATGAAAGTGAGTTCATTTCGTGTGGGGGCTAATCCTAAAAGGCCGTATGTTCGGTTGATAAACACTTGCCTGACACCACCGGAGTCTAATCCCGAGGATGAGAAGCGTTCTGCTGAAGTTTATTGTGCATACGGGAGGGACTCAAAGTCAGCTGGTTTGTATGTGAGAGTCAAACAGCAGCCACTGCTGACACTGTGATTTGCAATGAAGAACATCTGAAAAGCATTTTTGCCTGACACATGCATCCAGTGGCCTTCATCTCATGGCTGTTCTTTCGAGCACAACACGCTTGATTTAGCTTTCCATGAAAGCATTAGAGGAAGCTGCCTGCCAAAGGTTCCTGCCAGCCCGTTCTCCACAGAGGGGTCTCCTCGGGCACGGCCAACATTGAGTTTAATGGACTTATTTGGCTTGTTAGCACTCAGCCGCGGTGACCGTGCTCATGCAGAGGTGAAATAGATGCACGTACACACACACACACACACACACACATCAATATTCAGTTCTACCTTTCCCTTTTTCACCAACACAAGAAAGAAAAAAACATGCAAGATCTTTATAATACAGAGCTGGACATGCTACGTGGCAAAAACTGTTCCACATGAGTGGATGCAAGTAAACAACCGGGGCACAAGGGAGATAACGGCACTTAATAACATAGGGGAGGAACACGGCTCTTTCTGCAGGCCTTCTAATCACAATACTCCAGGAGATCACAGAAACACAAGACAGATAGCTCATAAAAAGAGGGACAAAGCCATAACTATTGTTCGGCGGTGAGCTTATGAACCCTCGCAGGTGGACATGCTGCAGATATTGAAGACACTTACTCACTGCCAAAGCCACAATAATTCTTGCAGTGACTTGTGCAGACAGGACACTCTGGGTCCTACTTTGAAGAGCTATGGCTATACTATTGAGTTCTAAGTACATTATGAGAAAAACCCCAGAGGCTAACACAATCAATGTTTTCCCAAGGAGTGTGAAAGTGTGTGTTTGACACCGCAAAGGACCTTGGGACTTCTAGACCTATTGTTGTTAGAGTCAGTATTTACTTAGAACAGTTGTAAAGCGTAAGTGTGCGTGCCTATTATTTCTTCAGCTATAGGTACTTTTTATTAAACCCGGGGTTAGTTTTTTATTAAAAAAACTGACAGATTTAGATTTGTTTTCTTTTGTTATATGAATGTCACATCTTGTACACTTTTTTTTACTATTCCTTCATCGTTTACTTTTGCTACTTTTCGTGTGTCCTTTTTAGTGCCGTTTTCACAAATTTGTGTTTTCCCAAAAATAGAATTTTATTTTGAAATATACAAATCCATCATAAAAAATGTTTTATATTGATTATGATAAACATAAACTATGTTTTTTGTGTGTGAAAATTAAAGCAATTTGATCAAAATTAAGATGTTGATTCATTTTCACCCCAACCAATATTTTTGCCTTAGAAGTTAATGTATCCACAAGTTTACGGAGGGCGCTACTGTAAAAATGAAAGTGGGTAAAGTGTATTGCACTAATTGCAGCATTGAATAACTGAATTGTAATACTGTTGGTTTCATGTGGGAATCTATTAAAAAATGATCTCGAAACTGCACTTACAACCAGGCGAATCTTATTTCACGTTGTAAAAAAGAACGCTTCACACACAGATCTAAAGTTAAGACGGACTGCTTCTGTGAGGGACTGTTCAATTTTTAAAACACAAACTTTAAAATGTGGACAGCATATCTCAAGCAAATAGATAATAAACATTTAACATTACAGGACCGTGCAACCCTTTGCAGTTCGCTTTTAAATACAAAAAAATGATGATTTACCACATCTTTAAATAGTACACAATCGACATCATGTAAAGAAATTGAAAACCCTCCATGATTTTCAAATTGCTCATTGGTTTACGGTCATAACAACTGAATCAATAAAGTTGCTAAATATCCGTCGTCAAGTATTAAAATCATCATACCATTCCTCTATAAAGTAGTTGACAGTATGCTGATGTAGTTTATAAGAGCTGTCAGTGTAAGTTCACATTCTGCTATAAACTAATGACTTAAAATTTGGCAGAAACGTGTTTGTTTACATTGAACCGGAAGTTTTTCCCATCTTTCACGCAAAGCGTTATGGATAGATTACAGAATGTTCTAGACAAAGGTAAATGCAGAATTACTTGTAAAAACAATGTTTTATTTGGCAATATTAAGCCTGTAATTTTGTCAAATTGCGCATAAAGCAACAAAATATTATTGTGCTATAATGCAAAATAAATGATATGTTATAAAACATATAATGCAAGCCTTAGCAATAGCAAAAGAAAGTATTCTGCCAGTTTATTCCAATAACATACTTCCACTCTTGGACGTTAAAGTGACGACCCAAATTCTGTCATCATTTACTCACTCTCTTGTCTTTTCAAATCTGTATGACTTACTTTCTTCTGCAGAACACAAAAGAAGATATTGGTTGACACAAAACCAATGCATGTCAATGGGTGCCGCTGTTGTTCGGTTATCAACATTCTTTAAAATATTTTGTGTTCTGCTGAAGAAAGAAAGCCATACAGGTTTGAAATGACAAAAGAGGGAGTAAATGATGACAGAATTTTTCCTTTTTGGGTGAACTATCCCTTTAAGGTTTAAAAATAAAACACACAGAAATGCTCATAATTGGAAAAGAAAACATCAGTGTATATATGTTATACTGTTTGCTTTTAAAAGGTGTGTGTATGTTATTGAAACACATACAAATATTTTAAATATTGGATATAAATGCCTTTATGAACGTCTTCTTTCTGAATGGCAACAAGGTGACAATACTAGTGGTAGAGCAAGAGGGCCACACACGCACACATGCACCAAGACAGATTGCCAGCAACACATTCTCACAAGCCCTGTTATCGCCTAAATCAACACTCATTGAAAAGTGTTTGCACAGATTTTTCAGGCCTGCTTTCTCTTGGCTCCCTGTGCCTCTCTTCAATATAATACAGTCTCTTATTTTATTCAGCACTCCCCCTTTCACAGTAGCCTAACCAATATGTAATCCATCCCAGCCCTGGCATTTTCATCTCAACCTAATGTGAGCCACTTAGTATCTCTGGCAGGTCTGTGTGAAATCATGTTTGTGCTTATGTATACAGTTGGCACATGTCCAAAAGAGAACACTCCACTCGACTGAGGTCAGAAGAGGACCAGCCGACATCATAAAACTATGACATACTCCTCTCTGGATGTATCTTGCAGAACAGAACGTATATAAATATAATTCCCATCTCCTAGTTGCAAGCCCTTTTACTCGTCAGCAATCTTTGATCAGTGATCTGTTACGTCTAGAGATTCAATTGTGATTGATTGTGCTGGGCAGCTTTGAAAGGCTTATTTAAATAGGTTATTAAAGTCCGAATGCAGATGAGAGCGTCTCACTTCATCTCGGCCGGCTATCTTATCTCTGGTAGCTCTCTGAGATGGGAAGGAGACACGGGGAGCTATTTTTGCAAGCCTAACCAATGCTGTTAGAGGATCTATCAAGAGTAATTTGCCTCACAAAGGTCATCGCAGCCAGGGGCAGAAGCAGCATCACAGGCTAGAGTCTACAACAACAGTGACTCACTATGGTCCACATTCTCCTGCTGGCTTCATAGAACGGCATGCACCCACCACCACTGTCAGAAATAAAGAGAAATAAACTAACATCAATACCGTATTGATTGTGTACAACATTCGATATTGATACATCGGTTGACTAAATGTTGCATGGTTTCAGACTCGGACAGACACAATGTATTTTTGTATTTGTAAACGCAGCGAGAACCTGAAATAACAAGACCCATAAATGTAAATGCAGAAATACAACTGTGGAAAAAATCCCACTGACCATTCCTAATTTTCACGTGATCAGCATTTCTAGATGTATATATGACTAGACTGGTCATTCTAGTCCAGTGTCTGTTGAATTTCAACAAAATCAAACCTGCAGGAGACACATAAAGTCATCCAACAGCGATATGAAAGACTGACAGATGACAAGACACATGAAAACTGTGATACAAATCAAGGCTATCACCTTAAAAAATTTTTTTTGAACTTTTCCTAAATTCATGTACAAATAATACTGCTGTATTGCTTAAAAGTGACTATGAACTTGTTTTCTTTGCAGTATTTGAGGTCTGAAACAAAACAGCGCATCTTTTTTGTTATTTTGACCTGCTTCCCCAGTTTTCATTTTCTGTAAATAAATGCAAATAGAAACAATCTTTTTTTATTTGAAATTTGGGAGAAATATTGTTAGTCGTTCACAGAATTAAAGGGATAGTTCACCAAAAATGAAAATTCTGTCATTATTTACTTACCCACAGATTGTTCCAAACCTGTACACATTTCTTTGTTCTGCTGAACACAAAGGAAGATATTTGGAAGAATGTGAGTAACCAAACAGCTCTCGTCCCCCATTGACTCCTTTGGTATTTATTTTCCCTACTATGGCAGTAAATGGGGGTTGAGATCTGTTTGATAACTGACATTCTTACTAATATCTTTCTTTGTGTTCAGCAGAACAAAGAAAATTATTCAGATTTGGAACAATCTGTGGGTGAGTAAATGATGACAGAATTTGCATGTTTGGGTGAACTGTTCCTTTAACAACAAGGATCTATAAATAGTCAATTCAGAAAAACAGAAAATAATTTTGAAATGGTCTCTTAATTTTTTTCCACGGCTGTATATATTTTGTCATAAACAAATAGACTGCTTCGCTTGCAATCATTTTTATTCATTTAAAGTGAAGAATTCTCTTCACAATCCCTCCCGTCTTCACACAATAAAGTGCAGGAGCTCCCGTCAGTGACGCTAAACGAAAACGGTAAGAAGCATATCTGACTGTTATACTGACAGGGCTTCAACACAAAGAAACATTCATTATTAATTTCTTCTGCTCATTTAAATGGCCTCAAAAATCTGCTACGGTAGAGATAAAAACTGTATTACAACAATGTTCTGCAAAGTGCTGACAAGTTTGTTCCATTAACAGTGCCATAGGAAATGAAGTTCACTGTCCATGTGTATTACCTCAACCTTTAGTGCACATAAAAAAACACCTGTGTAAGGATATCAAGTGGTGTGTTTGTATCCCAATGAGCACCTCACCACACATGTTCGACACATGTTTTAGGTGCAGCGTGATGGCCAGGCAACTCACACTTTTTGTATTTCTCCAAAGCCTTCATAACCAAGGGGAGAAGGAGGAGGTGGCTGCAAAGCAGGGCTGAGGATGGGGGAAGGTATAGAGATAGAGCAGTGGGCATATCTCGCAGGCGGGAGCGGCTGGTTTCCAAGGAGATGTGTGTGCGTGATGAGAGTGTATGAGACAGGCTTTGCTTGGGTGCACACTTGGAAGGGAGAGTCCCTCTTCATCACTCCCTGCTTTGCCTCTCTCTCTCTCTCTCTCTCTCTCTCTCTCTCTCCCCACCTCAGTTCCCAGGTCATCATTTATCCTGAGCACGGCCAAACCGTTCCCCTGAGATCCACCTGCACTTGAGGACGTACCGCATTAATCTTACACCTCCATTCAGCATATGATCCCGTGTTAAATTCCACTAGAGCGTTCCTTATTATTATTACATACATAACTGCTAAACGCGCCCTCCCATCATGACATGCTATGTAACACACTATATCTACTTAATAAAGTCATGCATTTCCGTAAGCGCGTATGGATGGGAATCGGTACGCAATGAATCACGAATCGCATGCACTGGCTGATTTATATCTTCAGATGAATTCTAATAGCAAATTATAGATGATGTTTGTGTTAAACATATGACTGTACCATCAGGCATTTAAACTATAATTACGTGCTAGAGATCATGATCTTAAGCGAATCTTACTGCCCTTCAAATCCAACACGCACTTCAGCTCAGGAAGTCTGGATAAGTGTGGCCTCCTGCAGAGACAGATTCATTTACATATTGGCACAGAGCTGTACTTGATGAACTCCCCCCGGGCCATTTAACAGACCTGACTGCTGGACATTAAAGCAGGATGAACAGAAAGGCAGTGTGACCCCCACAAACAAACAAACACGTTCACACTTTCTTCATGGCAGCTTCACGTAGTTCACAGAGGAATACGCTTATAATTCTACACACCTGTACAGTCCTTTGCCAAGTGCAAACTCGCATGCTTTGCTTCAATGCATCGGCATTCAAACTGTGAACAATAACCACAGAGGGGTCAAATGTCTTCAGAGGCGCATGCGTGAGCATGCAGCAAGAGTTCATTAAACAACATCAAAGCTGTCATGCACTGGCGGATGTTGATGGGTGTGTATAACAGCACGCTCCTAAAGGTTATATTCGAGGAGGGTGGTCATGTGCATCAACGTCTTGTCCAGCCTAATTATTACATTCCCCCCAATTTATGTACTGTATGGATAAATGTAGACCGTGACTGATTTCCACTTGCCACAGATGGATCAATCTCTTGTTGATATTGAGCGAATAAATCACGTGAATCTTTTTTATTGCGTAAAAGTGGATCAAATATGGTGGTGGGTATCTGGTGCGCTGTGTGACAGTGACATACACTTCAATTAAATGAATACTGAAAAGTCAATCACTGGATTTGTGTAATCTGCCATGGCCACATCTATTGGATTGCGCCCATCCCTTTCAATTAAAGATGAGGATCTTCCCATCTCACTGCAGTCATGTCACCTCTCTGTGTTCCCCGGGGAAGGAGATTAATCAAAGTTTGAAAAGACATTATGAAGTACATTATTCTGCTTCCAGTCAAACATTGTCAGGGCTGCTCGAATCTAAACTGCATTGAATTAAAATGAATGTGTCTGGAGAACAAAGAGGATGAAGAAATACACAGCGTGTCCTGTAAGGACTGTCAAACTCTACGGGGGAATTTGTCGAGTTAAGCCGCTCCAGCAGGTCGTTAGGCCTTCGATTTGAGTTGGCTTTGATTTTCTCTCAAAGAACAGTATAGAAGGGTTTTGTGTGTGGGTCAAGACAACAGGCTGTTCACAACTGTGCAGAACACCTCACCTGACTACATGTTTCATGACTGAATTTACTGAACAATAAGAGTTCTTCCCGTAGGCTCTAACGCAGATTCATTGTGATTATTGCGTGCAAACGCCTCCTGACAAATGAACTGTTCCATGTCAACAAATTGCAAAACTGACCAGATTTATAGATTTATTGAACTGTAATATAAGGTAATCAATATAATTGCACGGATCTATTGGTTATATGACAGACGCAATAATCTTGCTGCTGTTTTAAAAGATTGGACTCGTGACTGAAAGCTTAAAGTCATGACAACATATAATGAACCATTGAGCCACAGTTAAGACAGATCGACGTGTTACAGAATAAAAAGTCAATTCAGGTGACTGAGGTTTAAAAACGGTGTCATATCGTTAATTCTATCAAAGGCATCCGAAGTCTATTTCATTTAATAAATACAACAATACTTACAAAAAAATATTGCGAAGTCTATTTCATTTAATAAATACAATAATGTTATATATTATACCTACAAAAAAAATGTGCAGGGTGTAACACTAACATAGTTTGTCATTTAAACAAAAATATAGGCCTATATTTTTGTTTTAGATAACAAACCACATAAGTTTGTGCTCGCAAGTCATCGTTCACTTTTAAGAGCACATGTTAAAAGCAAAGGCTTAGGCTACCTTCAAGACAGCAGGTTCTCCACAGCCCTGAATGGGTCATCACTTCCTCGTTTTTCCTGCTCGTTTCGTTCTCGTTATTACTTTTGACCCTGCACACTCCTCTCGAGTACAACCAGTAGTCCGTCCCCACAGCGATAGTCATCAGGCTGAAAGCGGCGAAAGCGCCCACTGTAGTGATGAGCATCTGGACTCCTCTGTCACACATCAACATTTTGCCTCATTTCAGGATGGGGGTCGAAACAAGATGCTTGCTGTCTCTCGCAAGACCTCCTCCTAGCCAGCCTGGCGCGCGGACTTCACGCTCCGATCGACTTGAAAAGCCCGTTGCATTTTTTATTTGTGTATGTCTGTGGTGTCGAGACTGTTGCTGCTTCTCAAGTTCTCGCAAGCGTCCGTCAGTTACAGTCTGAAGCCTCACAATGTTTCCATTGCTTGAGATGAGAAACACGCAACCGTGAAAGAGAGAGAACGAGAGCTATTTGTTTCCCATTCTGTGTTGTGAGAAAAAAAACTGTTATCGAGGAACGGCGTGTCTTCAGTGTCACAGCATTTTACAACCGGTTAGGAAGATGGCACAAGATGAAAGCCAAACGACACGATATTTCGTCCGTTTAAATAACAGGTTTTTTTTAGAAAAGCATTTCTATTTACGAAATTGGTAACATATTAGTGTTTATGAATGGAGAATAAGCGTCAAAAATAATGTCCTTTGATAATCCATCGCAAAATACCTTTCCTCAATGAACGCATGTCGTATTTGTCTTTAAAACACCAGAGAACAGTAAATATCCGACTTCATGATAAGCTCGATTCTCTCCAAAATTCCCGTCCAAACCTGACGATCAAAATAAAGGAAAAATGATAACGTGGAGCAGCAATGTTACAAAGGCACCTATCAAAAACTGATCATTTTAATTAACATAATCCCAGCATTTATAATTGCTGTGCAGCGGTGACGCTGGTTCCCGCAAATGTGGCTTTATAGCAATGACAGCTCCCACGTTCCTACCGAATCGCCTCGTTTGAAACACCGCCCACAGAGGGAGCGCGCTGGCTGCTGTCCGCGGTGCTGAATGGGCGAAGCGTCTCTCGTCTAATCTCCGAGTTTCTCCCTGGCGCCGGCTGCACAGCGCCCCTGGCTCAACCAATGTGCTACTTAGGCCTTCATATGCAAAGATATGGGCAAGAAGCGATGCGTGAAAATCGGACCCTGGAGAACAGGAACGTATTTAAAGAGCCGCAGACATTTGCAACGATTTCTTCCATGGAAGCCCCCATACAGACCTTTGTGTAGACTTTTAGAGTTAAGTGGGTTCATTGGGGTTCGTTTGGTGACAGGAAAATCTAGTTGCACGCTATTTAAATGAACCAAATTGTACATTTAGTACAATCACCGTTTCATCGGACGCGCGCGCCGGTACTGCATTTAACTTCCGGTCTTGTTTGGCTATAGTGTCTAATATAACTATTTATATTTAATTTATATTTATATGATTATTTTATTGTGTAATAATTGTATTAAATAAACGATTTGTAGAATTTTGTTGTATGTTCATTTTATAAAAATAAACAATTTCTTGAATGGGTCATAGTTTGGTCGCATTTAAAGAAACCATATGGTACATTGACATCTAGCGGTTGAATTTAGTATCGCAGTCTAAATTCAAAATATTGGAGAGACACGTTTAGCCAAGTAACGGTTCTCCTCGGTTTCTTTAGCTTGTTATCAGAAATAATCGACAGGCACTCTATTGTTTGTGAATGTGTACCGTAAATTAAGGACAGTCCACTTATAACTTGCTATTGTATTTATTTTGTCATTTGCCTGACACATTATTTCCCTTTGCGTTGCCTTATTTAAAAAAACATGCTTTAGTGCACTTTTTTGCACATTATTTCAAATTATGAAATGAATGAGTTAATGACAAGCACGTGTCAGAACAATGACATCATTTCCTGCACTCACTGATAATCAAAGTCTGCCTTTAACTCTCGTTGTTTGCGCTTTCTAACATCTCCTTTCGTTTAGCGTGACTCATCCGTCTTCATTGCACCTAAACATAGCGTACACATGCACAAAAATAAACAAGTAATGCATTGCGTACTGTGGAAAACATGTTAGTGCGCCTCGCGCCTTTTTATACTCGCGGATGATGAACACGCATTGCGCGGGAAGCACCGTGATCCCTCAACATCGCGAGTGTTCTGGCTTTCCTCCGACAGAGCCAGCTAAGCTTTGAGGATGAAGTTATCCTATGAATAATGCTTTCTAATTCAAATGCTCAGCTGCAAATCTCTAGAAGGATAATGGCAGACGGTACAAATCGAAAGACGCACAAATTGTTGCAATGAAGCAATACTTGGTTCATTTCACTAACTTCGTGGGCAAACCTACAAATGTTCATATTTCAATCCATATTATGAGTCGATAATCATTACGAATGACATTGTAGTTGTGTGTTTTATAATGTGTATCATTTTTACATCTGTTCAAAGTCTCTGCGAGCAACCCCGAAGAACATTGCAATAACAAGACATCAGGCTTTTTAGATGAATCCATTTATTCACCATGTGCCATATCCTGTGAAGTGATTACGATAACCCCTCTGTTCACATCCCTCTTTAACCTCTCATTCACTGTGGTTCCCCACAGAGGCGCTGGACTTGATTGATCTGGCACTGTATGAATGCCAGTGAATGAGCTCCAGATTGTCTTTAAATGGGGATGTGGGGTTTTATGTTAGAGGGACCAGCGGCATGAAGGTCAGTTCACATAGCTGTGTCATTTGCTGATGGAGCTGAAATGCAGTGAGATCGCTCAGCTTTAAGGTTCTTGCGGTGACAGAGAAGCACACGGATTCTGTTCCCTCTGCAATAAAGTTAACGGCCGAAAAAAGAATTGAAGGCTTGTTCAAAAGAAACCAAAAATGATAATCAAAGAAACTCTGTATATGGTGAATTACAGGCATGTGTCAGTTTCCACAAATGCTTACTTTTAAATATTCCACTTATTTCATAATTTATGCTTTTTGTTGGATGGTTTAGTTTCTGAGAGCTATGTGGCATGCGTATTTGGATACTGTATCGAGTTGTGACTTTGCAGCTTCAATATTCATTCTTCTCTTGTTCTTGAGGATGAAAATACAACGCAGCACTTTATCTGAGGAACAGCAGCTCTCTTTGCAGATATTTGTTACATTTCCCATTATTTCAGCATTCATTAGCGTTCATTAAAGTTCTCCTTTCAACCCTTTCTTATGGGACTGCAACCTAAATGTATTTTAATTTGCTATGGCAGAGCCAAATGCCTTTGAATGTCAAAGATTTTGGCTTAAGCATGCATACAAAATTTAACCGTAATCGCACTCTCCTAACACAACAGTGAGTCCCAATTCAAGACAGTCACCGTGGACAAAACACCCAATCTGGACGGCAAGGACAACAAGCATTGCCGTGCTGTCAGAACAGGTGGCAACAGCACCTGCTTTCAAACTTTTTAGTAATTTGTCACATTTAGTGAGTGTGTACAAGTAAGTTCTGATGTATTCAAAGGCAGGTTGTACTATAGACACCAAATAAAGAAAAAACAATTGACAAGCCCATGCAGCAGTCCATAGGTAAAAACCGACTAGGAGTGCCACGACTTCTCTATTAGACCGTTGGCACCATTTCACTGTGTCTAATGTCATTAGACAGTAAAATAAAACCTCACAAACAGTTAAGCTGACAGAATCGGAATGAAAGTGAATAAATAAAAGATAAATATCCGCATGAATGGATCGACACAGAGGGTAAAGCCGGCAGCCCCTCTCATCATGAAGTCTGCGTTGGAGAGGCAGCCCTTGCCGACTGTCTTATCTTATTGAGAGTCTCATTAGCATAGAAATTACTTCAGGCAGAGGCAAAGAAGCAGGACCTAGTATAGGTAACTCTCAACTTTCTCCTTCCATTAGTATGAAGAAAAACAGAAGAGGAAGTGGGAAAGTTGAGTAAAAGGACAAAAATGAAGACTGGCTGACGGCAAATGAAAAGTAAGAACCGAGGAAAGAAGAAAGAAAGGAAATTTAATATCATTTGGATAACCAAGTGGTCCCTATTCACTTTTTAGGGGTCCTTTAAGACCAAAAACCTGCACTAGCCATAGCTAGTGGATAGGCGGGAATAATTCTAGGGGCCTCGTGAACAATTTCAAATTTTGATTTGTTAAACGCTAAGGGATTTGAAAACATTTACATTTTAAAAACAGTGAGTATCTTGATTCTGGATCTATATAGAGACAATGCATTCGTCCAGATCAGAGCTTGTCTGACAGAACTGTGGCAGCCGTGTAAAGCATGTGGTTTAATGCTCACCCTTTACAGAGCCACTTTGAAGATCTCCGCAGAGAACAGCACTACTCGTTCCAATTACAGCCCCAAAATGGACTCTGTAATGAACATAACAAACCAGTTTAAAAAGCGCTGTTAGCCTTAATATTTCCTGTAACGTGATAATTAATAAGGAAAGACAAAACAGCTACTTTGTATTTATCTTGGTAATTATTTTTAAACCCTAGGGGAAGGTGCCTGTGTCAGAATCCTTCATTAATTCAGCGCTGTGGCTTGTAAAATAGTTTTAGTCACTGCAGAGTGAGCATGATAAATAAAGCCACGTAGCACGGAGGTAAAGCCCCGCGGATGAATCTGCACTTGTGGAAAGCTCAGCAATGCAGGGGATGCTTGTCCACACAAGGACCTTCAGAGTCATCTCGGTCTGCAAGCCAACATGTGGAGATGCTATAGACTACAGAGAACAAATAGATAATATATACTATAACAGCATTTAATTCAATTCAATTTTATTTATATAGCGCTTTTCACAATGTGCATTGTTCCAAAGCAGCTTTACAGGAGAAAATAAGAAAAACAGAAAGATACAAAAAAGGTCAAACACAGCACAGTGCATGGTGTTTATAGAACAAGCAAGATCATTCTAGTAAATAATATCTAATAAATGCAGTCGCCCGGTGGTTTATTTAGGGTATTATGCATTAAGTGAATGCTTGGCTGAAAAGATGTGTCTTTAATCTAGATTTAAATTGGGAGAGTGCGTCTGACCCTCGAATAGTATCGGGAAGGCTATTCCAGAGTTTAGGTGCTACGTATGAGAAAGCTTTCCCCCCTTTGGTGGATTTAGTTATTCTAGGTGTTATCAAAAGTCTGGAGTTTTGAGATCTTAGAGAGCGTGATGGGTTGTAGTGTGGTATAAGCTCTGTTATGTAGTTAGGGGCTAAACCGTTTAAGGCTTTATAAGTAATTAAAAGAACTTTAAAAACTTTAAAGTCAATACGATACTTAATGGGTAACCAGTGAAGGGATGATAACATTGGGGTTATGTGGACCTGGTTAGAACTCTGGCAGCTGTATTCTGAACTAACTGTAGTTTGTTTATTGATGCTGCAGGACAACCACTAAGTAGTGCATACAGTAGTCGAGTCTTGAGGTCACAAATGCACGAATAAACTTCTCTGCGTCAGCAACACTTAAAATATTTCGTAATTTGGCAACATTTATAAGGTGGAAGAAGGCTGTTTTTGTGACATTTGAGATGTTATTTTTAAATGATAGGTTTCTGTCTAATATAATGCCTAGGTCTTTAACTGTATTTGTTGGAGTAACACTGCATCCTTCAACTTGCAGGTTATAATCCGAAATATTCTGCTCACTTGTCTTTGGCCCGATAAGTAATATTTCTGTTTTATTAGAATTTAAAAGAAGGAAATTACAAGTCATCCAGTGTTTTATATCTTCGATGCACTCTGCCAATTTGGATAGCTGGAAGGAATCATCTGGTCTTGATGAGATACAGTATATAGCTATAGCTAGAGTATCATCTGCATAACAGTGGAAGCTAATTCCATGTTTTCTAATAATGTTTCCAAGGGGCAGCATGTATATGGAGAACAGCAAGGGTCCTAAAACCGATCCCTGAGGTAATCCATAATTTACTTGCGTTAGATTGGATGATTCCCCATTTAAATGGACAAATTGATGTCTGTCTGATAAGTAAGATCTGAACCATTGTAGTGCCTGTCCCCGGTATAATTGTGTAAGCGCTCTGTTGTTTTATTGGTGCTGTTACTTGTAGCTTGATTATTTGTTCTTATTTTTATTTGTCAGTAGTCCATTTTCCCTGAATATAGCACAAACCAAACCGAACTGAAACCGTGACACTAACACCATGACACAAACCGAACAGTGAGTAATTTGAACCGTTACATCCCTAAGATATAGTATAATAAAGCAATAAGCCCCAAGAAGCAGTGGGTTACTGAGGTATTTTATAACGGCTTAGAACTCCGCTCAGCCAATCAGAATCAAGGACCAGAACTGACCGTTTTATAATATAATAATATACTGTAGATTTTTTATGTAATTGGGCCAACATGTTCATTTCTTAAATTACAAATGAACTGAAAATGTTTGAAATTGATATATAAATAAATAAAGCAGACAATAAGAGCTCATAATATAGGAACTAAATTCTGCTCAAACACTCAGTGAGACCTCAAGAAAAATATGTTTATTGTTATTGTTGTTTTCTATTAATAAGGCAAAACATACAAAAACATAACATCAGTTTAACCCCAAGTCCCAGCACAGGGCACCCTCAGTTATGGGTATCAACCATGGAGTCTGTCATCATTTGTGCTGTGTACTGACCCTAGACTAAACACACATGCTGCAGTATTGCTCAAATTCATCCCTGTCAACTGCAATGGATGAGGTTTCTGAACAGCCTCTGGTGCAGTGGAGCATCACAGGCCAGACCACAGGAGAATTGCACCACCATTCATTAGAACCACAGAAGTGGAGGGTTTGGAAACAACTTTTCGGAGAGACAATAGGGATTTACATATTTCTACAATATAGAGGTTATTCAATACAACACCCATGAGGATCTATATAGGCACCAACAGGAGCACTTCAAAAACAATTAAATGCAGAATAATATTTTTAAGAAACCCTCAAAGACCCAATAATTGATATGTATGATGTTGTTTTCCTCTTAAAAGTGTTTTAAGGAAACCATTGCTAATAAAACCACAATGCTCATGCAAATATAACTCCTGTATTTTCATCTCAGAAAGCTCTCTAAAGCTTCATTAGGTTACTTGAATAGGAGTTTTTCTGTGATTTACAGAATAGCATCCGTTGTGTGAAAAATATTAAGAATGACACGTAAAGCCCATTGCTGCAGTTTACAGCATTCGAAAACAAACCATCTCTTGCAGGTTTGGATTTTTTTAAATGTTTAATCACAAGCATGATGGGAATGAAAGAAAACAAATATTCCAGACAAGACACTAATTTGGAAGATTACTTAAGTCTGTTAACAATGCCTCAGTAGGCAGAAACCATGTTAGAAAATTAGCTTGCCAAGACAGCCTATACGTGTCGTGATACATTTCAATGTTATACACAGATTTATTAAATGTGTATTGAAAATATCAAAATATTAAACTGATGTTTCCGAGAGCACTCTCAGACTTTAAGTTTTGTGCAATGCCTGTACATTTACAAGTTGTCAGCACGCTTCATTACAAACAGCCACTACCTCGGAATGACTAATGGTTATAATGATAGCGTGATAATGAAGCAGTTTTCGCGCCTCACAAGGTTATGATGAAAGGAACCGTGGAGATAAAAGAACGAGAGCTGAAAGGATACAGGTAAAATGTTTCCAAACATCCCCTGGGAACGCAAGCCACAGACACCAAAGTCCCAGCATGTCAAAATGAGCAGAAAGAAGCCGCGACACAGACACAAAGCACAGGAATCTGGGGGAGGGGTTGATATGGACAGACAGCGAGCGATGTGGCTGCAGATCGGAACGGTGATGGTGAGTGACAGCTTCAAACAGAAGGAGGAAAGTTCACACAGGGATGAAAGGACACTTACATAATCACAGGCTGGATATGATCAGGCTCTACCTCACTGCCTCTACAGCACGAGCTGCTGTCGGAGAGAGAACTACATAAACATGAAGAATACCAATTAAATGCGCCGGAAAGTTTATGACTCCTCAGAGAGGGGGTAGAGAAGACAAAGGCAGGCTTCTTGTGGTGTATTCCTTCGGAATAACTTATCTCTTCATTCTGTACTGTGGGAAATATTTATAGACTAAAAAAAGTTTCCTGTGAAGTTTTCTATATTTGATGAGTGTTTTATTATTCAAAAGCGCCGAGCTATACCGCCTTCTCTGAAGATTACCATTGATTGACAAACATGGGTGTGCAAAGTCAAGTAATTACTGTTCTCAGTTTGGGAGTTGTGAACTAGACCCCTATAAAACATCAGTAATTATCAGTTCCCCGTAATAACTTCCCAGATGTTTCTTTGCTGATCGCAATAGCGTAAAGGAGCGTTTCTCTCCATCTTTACCTCGCGCAATTCCCTCGAGCAGGCGGTAAATAGCAGTGCGTTAGATTGAGATTGTCAAAGGACCGTTCAGCCGGCTGAAGTCAGACCAGGTTAAATCATCTCAGCGGGTCCGTGATGATGCGGCACTATTGAGTTTGCGGGAAGAGAGGGCAGTGGAGGGGCACGACGCACGAGCCACTGAAACGGAACAAAACGTCCGCGAGCAGCATCTCGCCGCAAAATAGGCCTACGACTAATATATGAGCACATCGACGGAAGAGGAGAACACTTTCATCCATCTGGGGCCGTGTGAGGGCAAAAGAGATGTTAGATAATGATGCCTATAGAGTCATAGAGATACTATATCTTCCATGCAACGTGTTGCAAAAGCAAATGGACTGTTTTCTCTAAATTTCTCCACCGTGTTGCTTTGCTCACAGAGGAGAGGGCAGCACATCGCCCTCCGCCCCTCCCACGCCACGAATCTATGACTGACTGCACACACAGGCGGCATGGAAGATCCCTGGAGCCCCATGTAATAACTCTCCTGGCTTCATTAGCTCCACGCGGGCCCGCATGCTTGTTTTCATTAAAACAGGAGATTGCTTTTTAAATTGTTTTACCTCTATAAGACAGGGCAGCCGGACCACTTATCACAATTAAAGAAAAAAAGCACGACTCTCGCTCCGTCTCTGCGAGTGCAACCACATCCAATAAATCCTTCCGTCATGCTTTCTCCTAAACGTTTTCCAAGATCCAGCGAATTAAATAAATATCAGACGCCATGCTTTTCGTCGTTCTCTGAGGAGAATATCTCGCGCGCTCTTTTCTGCGCCTCGGCGTTGGCCGTGCGCGAGAGAGCAAATTGTTTCGCAGTTAATTAGGGATTTTCTTTAAAAGCGAGAACAAACAGCGCACGGAAACAACACTAATTGAGGAAGAACAGAACGAATTCGAATCAATAGCGGCTTTTTCGACGTTTGCTGTGTAGGGGGAGAACTGAGGTGGTGGGGGAAATGGGAGGGGAGCCACCGCTGGGATGTAATGCACGCGCCATGCACCCTACACTGCTTTAATTACATCCCATGCAAAAAGAGGGAGAGGGGGCGCGTCTGTTGGCCTGTAAATCTCGCTGCAGGAGTCTGCTAGGGTGTCATTAGAGGATGGATAGGGGGCCATTGCGCAGCCCTTTAATGGCAAAGCGTGAGTGCCGCGCTCTCTGACGCTACAATGATACGTTGGGGAGACAGCGGTTTTGCGACTATAATAAGAGAGGCTAGGCTGTATGGAGGGTAATTACATTAGCAACAGGGATGGATGCGGATAGGTGAGAACGTGGCCAACCTGGCGTGGATATATTAGCATCTGTTTCGGATGTACTAAGCTGATTGCATTAGTACGTAAGTGGGGGAGGATGTATGGGAATCTCTCTCAAATTGTATGCTGATAAATGACTTGTGGGATGTAGTCATTAAGAACCTTATTATTCCATAGCAAGCTTTACTTTGCTGACTGTCCTCTCCCATATGTTCCCTTTTATTTTTTAAGGCCAACTTCACTCTTCAGATGGCAGCTTCTTTGTCACAGGGGATGATTTTAATTGGATTTTTTGAAACCTCCGAAAGAAAAAAGAGAGAATGGAAAAGATCAGAACACACAATGCCTTTGAGGCACATAATGAGCTGTTGTCAAAGGCAAATAATTTCATTAGCTGTCACAATGAAAGCTATGGCAAAAATGCCCACTCATCACCATGCCTCAGAGAACGCACCCACCAGCATGGTGTCTTGAGGCTGTATCTGTGCTCAAATGAAACCCTTCATAATCTCATGTGCTCACATACAGCGCAGCTAGAGCATCATCATGATTCTGACAGGAAGAGGAGGAGAGCTGGGTAATTGTTCTCATTGGTCGTAGTGTGTGGAGGATCTTGCAAGAGTGTTTTTCGCACAGATTTGGAGAGCTGGATGCTTGAAATCTTGAAGGATCACATCATGTGGAAGTCAGCTCTGAGTAATGGCAGGTCAGGGGAACAATTTGCGTCCGCAGATTGCCCGGCGACTCCGGTCTCATTTCCCAAACATGAATTTCTTCGGAATGATAAGATGGACCTTTTCTTTGCCAGAAGACATCATCTGCTTGGCAAAATGCTCCGCTCAATAAACTTCAATAAATTCAGTTCAATAAATGTCCGTTTACATGTGACTCCAAAATAAATCTAACATTAACAGAAGTAAGCAGTGTAATAAAAGAAAATAAATAAACTAGATGTGTGATAAGAAATAACAAAGTTCAGCTGCACGTGCAAATCATCTAACCCTTTTACGGTCTTACACTTTAAACTTTTATATTTAGCTTTTATGCTATGAGAATTTTTTTTGATTGGTGTCCATTTAGTGCCATACAAACATTTTTAAAACCATAAACTAGATTGCAAAACTTTAAGAGTTAAGAGTGCTGTGGGAAAACCCTGAATTGTCCAATATCTTTCTATAGATTGTGACATCAAAACAGACTTTAAAAAAAATTAAATGAAAAGAAATTAAAAAATGAATGAAAGGATAGGCGGTGTAAGAATTTCATGGAAATGATAGAGGTCACTACAGTGGACAGCTATCAAAAACACTAACCCATTTCTTAAAAAAAAAATGGAAAAGTGGAAAATATATGTTCAAATCTTGCTTTTTATGCCCTATAACGATAAAAACACAAAAGAAACTGACTGAGGTTATAATTTAGGCATGAAAGGGTTAAACACCAATAAGAGGCTTAGTTATAGAAACCAGACAAAATGCAGGTTTACATTGAATATCTGTATTATAAATAAAACATATTACATATTCTCTCATAAGTACATCAATAACTTACAGCTTTAATGGTTTATCTAGTGTCTCATCCAGTATCTATGTGTTTATGATGTCTGAGACATCTCCCCCTTCCTCCTCTGTATCTTTGATCCCTGGAGCTGACCCACAGTCATAAACAGTTCGGCTGGCAATTAAGCAGACATTCCGTGTCTTTAAGCCTGTGAAATTTTCCGTTTAAATCACCTTCGCGCTCCAGATATATGCCTTTCTCTTCGCTTTTTGATAATTGTCCGATCAATACGTATCTTAAGTTTGTACGGAGTGAATGGGTCTCAGACAGCATTATGGGATAGCACTACTGAGCCACACAGCGAGTATAAAATGAAGGCTACTGACACTTAGCCCAATCAAAACACTGCAACTGTTTACCTCACATAGACGCCACCGCTACACACACACACAGCATTAGAGAGGTTAGCATCTGTACAAGAGCAGGCAGAACAGATCAATCCAGCTCCGCTTATTCAGGAGAGAGAAGGCTTTCGATTTATGTGTATCTAATCCCAAAGTCATTTTCATTAGAGGTTTCACCAGCGAGTGTACAGGTATTCTACTGCGAGTTGCACATGATGTTTACTTACTAAAATATAAGCTATAGAATATACAACAATGTGACAAATTAGACCGTTAGTGTTGAACATGCATTGTTTTGGAGAAACCTTACAGATGGCTCACCTTTTATCTTTTACATGAATCAGATGGGAGCTAAGAAATAAATATTATTTCAAAAAGTGCTTAGTTACATTATATACACAAAGCCTATGACTCATCAGTGCACATAGGTGGTGGATTCAAATCACATTGCTATATATTATATGATTGATCTAGAACGAGCATTCAGAAATGCCAGTATGATTTTTCCGTGATTGAACACCAGAGTCTTTTTGTCTGAATGATAGATACATCCACAAGTATTATGCCTAGAGGATAAACAAACTATTGGAATCATGCAAATTAAGCATTGGAAATCACAGGGAATAGACGCGGATGCCGAAGTCCCTCTGAAAATGGCACATTGTGTTTCCTACAAGGTGCATAGATACACAGTTATGTACTATTAGAATTCTGTATTGCAAGAGTGTATTTGATCTATTCAGCTGTTTCTAATCCCCGTCCTTGAGGATTCTGGAATATGAACTAGTAGCTTAACAAATCCCCGCTCTTCCGAAATCCAGTGATATGCATCCTTCCGGAAACACGGCGTTATGAATGATAATGACATTTTTACGTTGCGACCATCTTGACATTTTTCTTCCACGTTTGTTCCCTCTTCCTGAATGCCTCAACAGTGAGACTGACTTTTGCCCGGGATTCGCCAATTAACACATGGGAGCCCCTGCTCGAGTCAAGAGTGGGAGATAATAATTTTTTGGTATAATGGGTTTAAGCCAGTGAATTAAACATTAGCTCAGTATAAAGCTCGCTCAAACAGAGACCAAAGCGGGGGAAAATAATGAACTGCAAATAAATAATTGAAGGCGGCATTGTTGTTCTTCAAATTGCTCACTTGGGGTTTGTCGTGTTTGTTCCTAGTTTGTTGCAAAGGCTGCGTTTACAGTTGTATAAACACCAACGCCAAACGTCATCCCTAAGCGAGATTCAGCCAGGAAGAGGGAAACGATTGCATTCTCGTGATTCCGTCCCTTTAGAAATGTGGTGGTCCACCTGAGCCCTTTGGTAAATCCTGTTACAGTAATATGAGTGAGCGTTCACAACCCTGAGCATACATGTCACACACATACAGGCAGACAGTGATACATGACCAGCAGTCTTGTTTAACCCTGAGAGGGTGCGACATATTCCGGGTTGGTGTAGGAGAAGCCCAGGAACTCGTCCTGGTCCAGATTCATGATAAATAACTTGTCTGTGGGAGTGAACTCCACGGCCATTTTAGTGAACTCCCGGTCAAAGTTGCAGGTGTCCCGACTGTTTCGCTAGAAAACAGAAAGGAAACAGGGGTTAGAGGCTTTTTCTATACACACGGACAATGCTGCAATAGTCATAAAGATTTGTGAAAGATTTTTGAAAATATACCTCCAAAGTCTTGAGATCTTAAATCGATACTTCGCCAAAAATGCAAATTCTGTCATTATTTACCCTCAAACCTACATGATGTTATTCTCGACACATTAAAGATAAACGTAAGGAAAACGTGGCCTTACCCTGCTGTTACAAGCAAAGAGCTACATAGGGAATCTAAAAAAAGTACTTTTATGTTAGGCAGAGAAAAGGAAACGCATATAGTATACAAGTTAGGTTAAGGAAAAATGACAGAATTTTCATTTTTAGGTGAACTATTCCTTCAAGAGACTCTGAGCTTTTAATTTCACAATTTAGCTTGAACTAAAAAGCTGATGAAAAATGCACCCCGAGCAGAAAGCCCAGCTGTGTATAAGGCAGAAGATATTGTAACACAAGTGCTTTTCTAAGACGTCCAGGCCACTGATGAGACGCATCTTTCTCTGACGCTCCCCATCCACGGATCGCTGATGCGTCGACACCGTTTCTTTTATGAGATGCTTAAGCGTAGGCACTGCTGGCCATTCTCTATCTCTGGCTTTCTCTCTGAGAGGAGTCTAAATGAAAGGGGCAGACGGTTTGTTAGGCCTACAGGCCTGTTCTTACTGGGAGAATTCCTCTCTGCTGTGGCCTTGTGTGCCAGAGCGCCCGAGGGAAGAGCCAGTCCGGCTCAAAGGACACACGCACTCAAACGCACTGAGTGGGAGGACAGAGGGAGAGAGAAAGCGAGAGAGTAGGATGAGAATGGAAAACAGGGTGGGGGTAAGGTGGGTCGGAGGCAGAGCGAGGAACGGAGAGATTGAGACAGAAGGTGCGAGAAAGTGACGTGGGGGGGAGGGGTGTGGAGGAATGGGCTTCTCTGGGGGTCCACATTGGTAATGCACTGCTTGGCAATGTAAATCCACGAAGGCAACTGTGAAGGGAGGGGCCGCACTCAATATGCTAAGCAACGGTGAAGCGAGAAGCTACCGCAACGCAAACACTGTGATCCTCGCGAGTACACAAACATGTATGTAAGCGCTAAGCTGTGTTGTCTCAGAAATGGGTTCTGTAGAGAGTTGTTATTTGAAATGATGAAAAATTGTTATTCTTGAGAGAACAGCCTTACATTGGTGTATTAAGGTCAATGCTTAAACAAAATCAACCAAAGCATAGAGAACGCTCACAACGGAACAATATATAACTCATAACCTTAAAGGGATAGTTCATCCAAAAATACAAATTCGGTCATCATTTACTCACCTTCGAGTTGTTCCAAATCTGTATAAAATTATTTGTTCTGATGAACACAGAGAAAGATACCCTATGTAGAAGAATGCTTATGACTACCATAGCAGGAAAAATTACATCTTTTTTTGTTCTATTGAACACAAAAGAAGATATTTTGAAGAATGTTGGACAGCAAACAGTTCTGGGGTACTTTTGACTAGCATTGTCATTTTTCCTGCTATGGTGTCAATGGGGTCCAAGAACTGTTTGGTTACAAGCATTCATCCAAATATCTTTCTCTGTGTTCAACCAAACAAAGACATTTATACTGGTTTGGAACAACTAGAGAGTGAGTAATTTATGACAGCATTTTCATTTTTGGGTTAACTATCCCTTTAATCGTAGGCTACCGTACATCTACTCGGATAATACGAGCAAAAATGAAGCCTGTCTTGGAAAAAATGCAATCCAGTTAAGTTATTATTTCCACCTAAATAATTCAGCTTTCTGGTCAATGGTGGGCCTGAGGGGATTGTGGGAAGTGCAGAAGTGCTCTGCATTAAAACATACATTCAAGTGCGGTTTGAAGCCAATAGACTAACAAAGGGAAAGCTGCGAGATCTTATTTTATTTCAGACAAATTCTCTGTTCGGAATGCTAACGCCTTGGAATGACAAGAACAAAATAATACGCTTTCAGGTGAGGAAGACAGAAAGAAAAATGAGAGTGCCATCAAAGCACAGCAAGAAAGATTAACAAACAACGAGGAGCGCAGATGCAGAGAAGACATATGACTCCAAATATTGATATGCAGATCACATCAAACCAGAGCAGTACTGGAAGAGAGAGAGAGATGGAGAGAGAGGGTCCAGGGGAGCGTTTGAGATCTCCTGGCACTGTGCACATGGAAAAACAGCTCCAGACAAGAAGAACAGGGAGGACAGGAAGAAGATATATGATACTACAACAGAAGCACGTTTCCTACCTTGTGTCCATTTGCTGGATCAAACACACCACAGTACAGCGAAGCACACAAACTCCAGAGCGATGGCCACGAGATTACCTGGACTCTCAGGAGCCAGACAGCTCGGAGGAAAATGGCACTGGCCACTGGCATGGAAACCTCAGGATTGTGGCTCAATGTGGGTTTCAATTAGTTTTAATTCTAGTCATCAGATTTAATTATTATACAGAGAATTATGAAGATGTGTGTACAGTTCACTATTATAGCAAACAAGATATTAAATAAGACCAGATGGAGTTTCAAGTTAAAGGGATAGTCCATCACATAATGAAAATTCTTTCGTCATTTACATTTTCATGTTGTTTCAAACCTGTATGACTTTCTTCTGCAAAACACTAAAGAAGATATTTTGAAGAATACACGGGCACCCATTGACTTCTATTGTATAGACACAATAGACATTTCTCAAAATATCTTCTTTTGTGTTCTGCGGAAGAAATAAAGTAATACAGGTTTTAAACAACATGAGGGTGAAAGGATATATAAGACAGTCGGGTCCACATGTATGAGACCACATTGAAAATTTGGGGTTTAAAATCTGTAAATAAACATAGATTTATGATTTTATTCAAATTAAAGTTATATATTTATTAATAAAGATGCAGCAGCATCAAAGCATTTCATGAGTAATCTCAGACCTTTGGACTCTCCTGAATAAGATCTATAAAAAAGTGCTACACTCCGATATTCAAATCCTGTTTACTCATACGTCCACATTTAGTTACCCAAGTTGGCAAATATGTTGCGGTGCTGGTTACCAGGTACTGTAAGAACTGAAAAATGCTGCATTAAATCATTCAAGCATTAAAGCATCCAACAAAATGTGTCACCCTAAACCGTCACTGAAGGATAAATGACACTAATTAGAGATGAATGATGGTCCAAAATAGTCTCAGTTGACAGGAACATCCATGCTAGCTTGCCATGCTGATGCCTGGCCAGTGCCATTCTGTGTCGATTAGATACAGGTCTGTTTGACAAAATGAGATTAGCAGGAAAACACAGAGCATCATTAACACAGGGTATGGACATGGAAGTATAAGATGTTGGTGGATACGAGACGCACGACAGCACAACAAGAGAAATCTACCCTGACGACTTTTAAAGATGCTTCACCAAAGCGGATCTGAATATACAGTTTGGCCTGGGGTTCCTCACAGATAGGGTTGGAGACGCTCCCTCCGAAGGGGAACAATAATAAAAAGATGAGACACCCTCTGTTAATCCAAGGTGTTCGTTTTGCCAATCTTTAATTCCAATCGAGATTCTGTAATTTTGTGCGATACTAAGGCACAGAGCTTTCCATAAAGGAGCGGATTAGCGGCGAGCTGATGTCAGCGCGAGAAGAGAACAGCGGTATCAAACGCTGACCTGTTTTCGGCTGATAAGCCGCACACACTCGCTGCTAACCCACTCGTTTAATTTGAGGCTGCGACATTCAGAATTAATTAACATTTGTGTGGAGCAACAGACTCAACTGTACTCTGCGTGGAACACAGATTAACACAAAGTTCAGAGCATCGCTGGGACAGAACAAATATTCAATCCCAGACAATAACAGCGGTGCGCGTTTAATATTGTCCCTGGCCTTTAACATACAGTATAAAGATAAAAGATTAATCTGTCTAATCCAATCATTTACTGCTTAACAAAACTGTAGTTGTTTTCCAATTCCTTTTTAAAATGGCATTCGACCGACATTTAATGCAAGCCGAATGTTTAATAAGGGGAGTAAAGCAATATGTCAGACTAAGTTTTCACCCACCCATGAATTCTCGTGTATGTTCTTCTCACATGTCATCCGCTGAATGATAGTGGAACAAGATGAAATGTTCTCATGTTAAGTGGCAGGCATGAAATATGCAGAGCTTAGCGTGGGCACGTGCAGCACACCGTCCAAGATTTCATACAGCAATGCTCCGAGCAAAATTTACAAGGCTTTTTCTGTGAAGCACTTCAGAAACATACAAATGATGCTTTATGTGATCAAATCAAATTTTGTAATTTCAAGGTCGTGTACACTCAAATTGCATTGAGGAAAACAAAGCGACACCAAAACAAAGGCTATTGATGTTTTAGTTTTATTGCAATGTATACTGTTTTTTTTGGAAAATACTTTGGCACAAGAAAAGCACTGAAGAAGTATGATTTAAAGCACACACAGATATTAAGAGCGATCGCTGTAACACTAGACTAATATGTTATAATAATGCTAACCTATGGAATCACAGTTCACAGTTATTCATGCATTAGTCTTGCACATTATAGAAAACACAGAAATCTTCCATAAACGTCCACTCTTACCGTCGTCTAATTTAAAATACTGACCACATACAATTCACAAACTTTAAGAACATTTGACACATTTTATACATGTGTTTGCTTATATTTAGACAAATAAAAAAATATCAAAGCCCTACACGGAACTGCTTTTACACGATATTTTGGCAGAAATGACAAGTGTCTTAAATATGACGTACATTTAATAGTTTTGAGTATCATATTCACTAATTTATGACTAACGTGGGTTAGAAACTATTATAGAGGTTATCCGTTCCCTGAAATCCAACGATGAAGATATGCTATGAAGCCCCAGTGGATTCCAATAAAAGTCAGCACGGATAACCGCTCCAGGAACTCTGATGTCGGAGAGGATCTGACCCATTTCTATGGATGTGTGGCCCTATTCCAGTTCCAGTGATAAGGTTTCTGCTGTTATTACTGACATAAACAGCGCTTGTGCTTCTGGATCTACAGCACAGTTGCATCAGACCCCTCAACAAAACCCGTGCCGCTCGCTGGCAGAACCGTGTGCATTAAATCAGGGTACCCAACCAGCCCTTTTAAACCCGTTAACACAACAACTGCCAGCTTCAACGAACTCCCATTGTCCCTGATGAGCAATGTTTACATGCTTGAAATGTTTTACTCTCAATATGAAGTTATGCCTTGTAATCGTGCGCTAAAAAAAATCCATATGGTGCATATTGTTGCATATAATACTGTGTTCTATGGATGCTGTTATACACTTCACATAACAACAAGACAGTTTTGATACCTCATGAGGTTCATCGCAGATCTCTATTGACAAAATTCAAGTCGAAGCTATACAGCATGATAAATCCCTACTAGACTAATTTGCTCATGCACAATCTCTATGAACCGAGGCATAATTTTAAGATATTACCCATGGGTGACCGCTCATTGTAAACCACAATGGTGCTAAAAGACGGCTGCAGAATTCATACGTATCAGCAGAGTAGATTGATAAAATAATATTGGCTGGATCATAGCATTGGGATTGGAAACGGTAATTCATATCCAACGTATGGGTCAGTCTTAGTGCAAATGAGTGTAAATGCTATTGGCTGTAGGTTAAGTCACGTCTGATATTAGCACTTGTTGTCATACGTATCTCTCACGTCTGTAGGAAGAGGTAGATGATGAATAACATGCCTCTCGATAATCTGGCTGAACTTTAAGCAGTGCCTAAATCAGAAGACAAAACCCGGAGAGCCGACGGGAATCCGTTGCAGGAGACTCGCTTCCTTTATGTAGGACCTACTGGAGACCCTGGAGGGAGTTTTCGCTGATGGTGAGAGATGATCAGGCAAGAGAAGCAGATCGCTAAAACATTCAGGCACAAGCTCGGTTTACCTACATCCAAACATACACGCAAACAGCCGGGCATACTATAAAATGGACTCATGCTTAAAAAAAACTTTGGTCATTTGTTTTGTTAATAACCTGCCTGTACAATGCAAGTCATTGACCGGGGTTAAGAAATAGCGACCAAAAAGTGGATTAGGGTTTACTATAGAGTTAACAAAATAAAATGGCGGGCAAACATAACCCTCATGCAAAAACAGTTTGCATTCTTGTGATATCTGGAAACAGGCAATAATAGCCGGAGGCAAAAACAACTATAAAATCAGCACAATATCACTATCACAAAGGCTGGTTTGAGGAGCGAAGGCTAGCCATTATGCATCTCAAGAGTCATGCACCTTAGTGCAAATGGCTATATCTGAACACCCATGGTGATTGAACAGATGCAATCTAAAGGGCAATTTACAAGAGATCTATGCACTACACGGCACATTCAGGAAAGAAGTAGCATAAAACTAGTATAAAGACGGCCAAAGTGCAAAAAGGCCTCTAGATTCAAAACGCTTCTCCAGTGTGGATACATTCAATAGAAGGTTATGAAAGCCGCAGCGAGACTAATCTTAATAAAATGGCATGCACGTGGAATGATGGGTTAGTTTCGGAGCGTGGCTGATTGTTTATATACATATACATACCAGTTTCATGGCGTATATTGCACATAAACATATATGATGAGTGGGGGTTGATGGAGGGTTTGGTTAGTTTTGGGGGTGGAGGGGGTTGCCCTTAACTCTGGGCTTCTATGACAGGGTATTCGAGGTTTATGAAGGAAAAGCCCCCGAACTCGTCTTGGTCGAGGTTCATGATGACCTCCTGGTCTGGAGGGGTGAGAACCGGAGGATGGCGGGTGAAAAAGCGGTCAAAGTTCTCTGCATCCCGTCCACACTGCAGGAGGAAGAGAAGAACAAGAGAGGCATGTGATGGATGCGGGGTGATGAACATGATCATAAAGACAGAAGAAATAAGTAAAAGAACTGAACAATCAGATGCACAGAGAACAAATATAGTTATGCCAGTGGATATAAATGCAATGGATGTGATTGTTGAACAGTTTTGGATGTATGATGTATTGACTGTTCCAAAACCTACTTTGTTGTCTTCCGACTACACAGGCATTAAAGTTCTATTTATTTGGGCTAGTGAATGTATTCCCAATAGTCAGAGAGAGTAGACTCTCAATTGATTTCAATATATTTTGGCATTAGCATGCTGCTAGGCTATCATTGTAACTCTAACAGAGGGTATATGCACGTGTCGTCACTTTCCCACGTGAGCACGCCGGAACGCGCCTGCTTGAGTGGTAAAACACTTGGCAAAATGAATGGTTACAATATCATTAAACGCATTTCCGCGCAACATTTGGGTGTCTAAGAACACCTGATTCCTTTGTAATTCATAAGGTAGCCGTAAGGATCACCGTTGAGTCCAGCTGCTTGTAGTTTCAGCAAGTAATTGTGTGTTTTAGTCCCGGTTTTTGTTCCTCCTATTGAAATGCAGCCATTTTGCCTTAGTTTTACCACTCAAGGGAGCGTGTCCCGGCGTGTTCACGTGGGAAAGTGACGTCAATGCATACCCTCTATAGGCTTCAAAAAACACATGGCACAAACAAATTCTTGGCAAAACAGTCCATTTCTTCATTAGGCAGCTCATCCAGTTGTGGAACAGAACCAGTTTGGATAATTATTCATGTATGAAGGCATGTGTAAGACCCCGGACATTCACACTGACACATGAACATGTTTCAGATGTTAACGGCATGTTAACATGTAATTCTTGAAGCTTTTAACAACAACAGTAAAACAACAACACCACCACAAACACATAAGCTTCAGTTCAAATGTCAGTTTTGAAATTCCAATGTTCTTTTGCACTTCAAGTGACATTTCAATAGCTAGCTCATCAGAAGGGTTAGAAAACAGTAAGTGCATGCACACGAATCTGTAAATGAGAATGAAATTCACATGGGGGAGACCCGTTCACGTGAAGCACGGGTGAGTCGCGGTCCACGGCGATATCAAAACTCACCTTTTAAAGCCATGTAATATTCATGAACAGGACAGTGTTTGGAAATGGAGCAAAGTCAAACCATCAGAACCTTCCAAACCTGGCCAGCTCTCTAATTTTGGCCCATGATAAAGTTGCTTTATCTCTCTGCAGCTTCTCCTTTGGCAAACAACACTGTAGGAGCAGCCACGTTGAAAAAAAGAGGACAAATCCGGCAGGTGGAGAAAGTTAGAGCTGAGATTCCACACACAGCTCACGGTATGACGCCTATCACGATCCATGTGTCACTATTGTGCTATACTACATTCATTAGTAGAGAATGAACACTTGCATTGTACACCAGCTATGTGCAGTATGTGTATTGATTTGTTTCAAAAGCTAAATAACACTTTCTGGGTTCATTCTTTTTATATTTCAGAGTTTAGATCTTGGTAATAGTAATTATCAGCTTTGCCTGTACACGCTCAAAAAGATTGTGTATATAACCATTTCTCTATATTATGGAATTGTAACATGTTCTTTTTTTAACACATTGTGAGCCGCTTTATGTTAATTTTGTGTTAAATAAATAAAAGGGACAACAAAATGTTGTCCTTAACCAGACAAAGCGATTCTTGCTCTGTTCTGTTAAGGTCAGATTGTGTAATGAGCTAATTGGGTGGCCAAGCCACATTTTATATACATTCCAGTCTCTTAAAAATAAAAGCCGTTTACTAACACTTTTAAATAGCCTTTTCCCATTTCTTTGTGTTTTCTTTGTACCATCCATTTTATGGAGTGGAATAAAATGATTTATTCTTTCAGTGGAACAGCTTTCATTACACCGTATAGAATTTCTCCCAAATTTATTTGACAATCAAATTAAATGGGTATTATGTGGAAGTTTTAGGATTTATATTACACACAGTGAAAGTGTGTTATTGTATCAGAGAAAAGGTGATAGTGAAGTTTTAGAGTCGATCCGTTTAAGTACTAACTTTATAAATCTAAATCTAAATAAATCCTAATGTATAACTATTTAATGTAGCTCATGCGTAACAAGGCTCAAATCCACCTCCGGTATGACATATAACAAATAGATGGTTTTATCGGACACACGCGCTGGCCCGAAGTTAACTTCCGGTCTGTGTTTGGTTATAAATTTAATTTATATGAATATTCTATTGTATATTAATTGTATTAAACTAAATTAAAACTACTCAACAGTTATTGCATAATTCATTGCAATGGTCTACCGGAAGTTAAGTTTGGGCCACGTAACGCTTTTTTATGTTGTGGCCGCTTAAACCGTCTAGTGAAATTGAGAAGACATGCAAAATTAAAGAACATCTAATAAATATGATTAAATATCATATCAGCATTTGAAGTTTAAAAGGCAATCTATGAAATACATGGCACTTGTGAATGTTGTCCATTCTCATGATGGATGTTTAAAATGACCATGTTCTTATATTAACCCTTATATTAACCTCAAAATAATCCAACAGCACTGCAATAACCACCTTATTTCTAAGTAAACTGATGCTCTGGTGAAAGAGAGCTAAACAAAAGCTTGAGCCTACTTTATAAAGAAGCCTAATGACCCCATTTTACAGCTTGCTAGCACAATGGCTCTAGGTATGGCTCTGTGTTTTCAGCACTGACTGCAATTTAAATGATTTACAACCATTATGTCTTACATAAGACATAAAATGCAATCAAAACTTGGACTTTCATGGCCAGTCCACTCACCACCTTTAAATTTTGTCAGTGACAAACACAGTCAATTCGTGCACACGCACACGCACACGCACACGCACACGCACACGCACACGCACACGCACACACACACACACACACACACACACACACACACACACACACACACACACACACACACACAGAGTGACAGACAGTGAAGCACTGAGGCATAACATCTGTGTGAGGAAACCATTAAATCACCCATCACAGCATCTGTGTTCGGCTGCATTCAGAAGCCTCTCTAATTTAAACCCAATTAATGGTCCAATGCAGCAGCGGTGTGACCCCTGCCGCCCCACTGCAGACGCAACAGTATTTCTGAATGTGATCATATAAGCTGTGACTCATGGGTCCACCCGCTCTCCGCCTGCACACACCGTGCCACCCAGGCAACTGAACCTACCGAGATTCAGATGACCTGCATCTCATCTGCCCCTGAAAATGGATGCAAAAGCTATTTGGTGTCTTTGTAAAGCCACCTGTCCACAGGCATTACCATCATGGGCGCTGTCTGCTATTGAAGACACACATGACAAATGGTCTGATGACTGCTGTGTTAAACGCTGCCCATTTGCAACTTTCTCTCACGCATGCACACACACTCGCTCTATCGCTCGCTCACACTCCAACTTCTTTTCTGAGAAAAATGCAGCAGCAATGTTTTCCCTGAGCTGTCTCATATCGCTATATGACTGCTGCTCATGGAGATCAAATGAGAGAGGGAGAGTGAAAGAGAGGGAGAGTAAGAGTAAGAAAAAATAAAAGATGGATGGATGAATGGATGAATGAATGAAAGTAAAGAAAGAAAGATGCCAATAGATTGATTGATAGCAAATAAATAAATAATAAGAAAAAAAGAAAGAAAGAAAGAAAGAAAGAAAGAAAGAAAGAAAGAAAGAAAGAAAGAAAGAAAGAAAGAAAGAAAGAAAGAAAGAAAGAAAGATGGGTAGATGGTTCAATGGACGGACAGACAGATAGAAAAACAAAAAGAAAGAGGATGGAAAAGGATGGATAGATAGAAAAAAGAAAGAAATAAAGAAAGATGATGGATAGACGGTTCGATGGATGGATGGACAGACACATAGAAAGACAAAAAGAAAGAAAAAGACGATGGATGGAAGGATGGGCGGAAAGAAAGAAAGAAAGAAAGAAAGAAAGAAAGAAAGAAAGATGATGGATAGATGGTCAATGGTTGGATGGAGGACGGACAGACACATAGAAAAACAAAAAGAAAGAAAAAAGATGATAGATGGAAGGATGGGCAGAAAGGAAGAAAGAAAGAAAAAGAAATAATCGAGGATGGACAGACAGACAGACAGATAGGATGAAAGAAAGAAAGAAGGATGGATGGATAGACAAATAAAGTAAATAAATAAATATGTAGGCTTTATTCCTTCTTCTCCTCCACCCATCATTGTTTGAACAGGAAAAGAGCATGAGGACAGCATGTGTGTGTGAAAGGGTGAAGGTAAGGTGACCATATCCAATCTACACTGACACAGAGAGAGTCCCATGTGACATACAGGAAGTAAGAATGAGCGCTGCTGGCAGCATTCAGACAGCTGCCCTCCTGTAGTTGGCACGACTGGCTGGCACGAGCAGGAAACAACAGTCCATCTGCAGACGCTATAGCCAGAGGAGTTCCACCTAGAGCTGGCTAAAGGCCCAACCAACCAATCAACAGTCACTTCTCACCTGCCACCAGATAATTCAACACCACCAGCAGAGAAGCGAACAGCTCCGTATGGCATCCCTCCTCCCGTTCTGCTCTAACTTGAGCTGTAAAGTCACTCTGACAGTTTAAGGGCCCACGTCCACATTCACCTCCCCTGAGTTTCATTACCTAATCCATGTCACTGCCGTGATCCCTCACCAAACACTGCTGCCACGCTTCATTTAAGAGCCACAGGCCGTGATGTGTAAAGCGACATGCTATTCAAATGATACCCAGTTACCTTCATACGAGATGTTCAGAACCTACTTTGCAATGATGAATTAGTAAAACAATCGAGCAGTCATGTGGGTGACCATCAAGCATGTGGACATCATCACTGAGAGTTTCTCTGACATCAGCATACAATCTTCCATCTGCTGCTACACAGACAGCCAACACGCAATCACACACACACCTGAAAACTCAACTGAACTCGCTTTTCCCTGATGCTCCTTCAACTAACAAGACAATCTGTTCTCATGGAGAACGCTTCTCACGTTCTGAGGCCGGTCTCGGGTTCCGAGTCTGAACGTGAGGTCACAAGGGCAGGCTATGGAGCGCTGCTCTCTTCAACCGCTCGGCCGACGCCTGCTTCATCTGACAGCTCACACACGCACACAAGACGCAGGAGAAACTGTTCTCATTAAGGATCTGACTGAGGCTGACAAACACGGCTCAGCTCGGCCGGAGCTCTGGCTCGCGCAGCGCTAATGAAGCTAAGATGCTACAGTGCGTGTGAGAGACGCTAGGGAGAAGGAGAACGTACTGACTTCTCATTACACCCTACTGCTCCTCAATGCCCTCAAAGATGAAGAACTTGAAAGTTCTTGTCATCTGGGTGCTATAGCAGATCACAATTTGACTACTTTAAAACTAGCTAGTGTCCACTTGTAAGAGTCCAAGAGAGTTGCAAGTTGGAGATTCTGCTTTGTGAACATTCCCTGCTTGTGCTGAAACAACATTCCTGTCAACCAATTATTGCCCTCTGATTTCAGGATTGGGTTTAGATTGCTCCAAGGTGTTTATGTATGTTTTTAGGGTCATGTGTGCGTGTTAGAGGTCACTGGCTGCGACTTACGGCTTTTGGTTTGAATGGTGGCTGAACTTCCTTGCTCTCCAGTTTCTCCCAGTCTATGTAACGAAAGAAGCCATGCTCCTTGATGTCTCGCTCCCCCTCAGGACCGCAGCCCAGACGCTTGCCCGGGTGCTTGGTCATCAGCTGAAACAACACAGTAGGGTTGTCACAATATCATAAACATATCTTGCGATACTATGCCAGCTGGAGTATCACGATACCAAGTAGTATCACGGTGCTGTGCCGTGTTTATGATTCAAATCTACAAAATAAAACAAATTTTCTAATGACACATATCTAGATGAAAACATTTTGTATGTACTATAGGAAACTGTAGCATACTGAATATATTACACCATTACCACACTTATTTAATGTACACTAATATATTTTGTAGCATGAACTAATTGGATAAATTGTAGCAAATACTGTAGTATGCTTTAATATTTACTAACGTGCGACAAATTGAATTTATGCAGCAATGTTTATAAAGGGAAATGTTACGCTTACTTTAAATGTGAAACTAAAGGTGGCGAAATTTTTTTACTGAGTCAGTGAATCATTCAACCCTTTCGTTCAAAACGGCTAATTTATTCAAGACCGAAGCAAGAGTCTTGGCTGAGGAATGACTCACTATTCAGGTCTCCATTACAGATCTGAGCAAAACTTAAGTGATGTTTTCTAAATGTCGATTAAAAATATCGCGTAATGGACAGCGTTTCCATTAAACAGTGTAATGCGAATGAAGTGTATTTTTTTCTTCTCACGATAAGTCATTCTGGCCATACTTCTTCTTTTTAGGTGTTATGGCAGGTTGCAAACAAACATTAGAGGGGCATATTGCCACCTACAGTGATGAAAGAGTGAAGAGAAATGTCTATATTTCCCTATATATTTTTAAAGGACCTCACTGTTCCTAAAAAATCTCTATACTGCACTCACTCTTTTTCTTGCATTTGGGCCATCGTGTAAGATATTACTTAATATGAATTTGCTTATAGTCAATATGTCTCATGTACAGCTGCTTTGTAACAATGAAAAATTGTAAAAGCGCTATATAAATAAATTTGAGATGAATTCCTTGCATCTTATCTTCCCAAATGTTCTTCCCATAGACTGTAAAAAAAGAAGGACAGCGTGACGCCGCTTCCTTCCATTGTAATGAATTGAGCGTACGTCTGACGATGGGCGCTGACATGTTACGCAAAAACGTCAGTTTGGAGCCTGGGCATGCGAAACCCTGTTGCACACCGTTTCCAGGAAACCATAGCAAAACGTTGCACACCGGTTTGAGCTTGAACGTGCCCCTGGTTCTGCCCAAACATACCGCGACGGGTCATGTGACTTTATCGTACACCACGTGACCTGTAAATACGGCAAAAAGTGTTTCCATTGCAGTTTTGCAAACTATGCCTTTATCATATTGCCTGAAAATACACCTCATGCGAGCAGGAAAACTTTTTTGCGATATATGGCAGTTTTTGCTAAACGGATGTGTTTCCATTGGGCGTATTTTCAATATGCGAATTATATTTGCGCCTTTTGAAGGGTAACGTTAATGGAAACGCAGCTACTATTTCATCCGAGTCGTTCGGGATTCACAGCACAGCAAAAAAGTGTTCAAATGAACGTTACTTCCGGCGTTTAAAACAATAGAGCGGCATCGTCAGTATTTTGATGCATTAGCATCGTGACGTTAGCTAACGTAACACTGGTACACCGTGCAAGCACAGAAAAACAACACAGAAACCATGTGGTGTCGGGAAATAATCCCCCCTTTCTGGAAGTTTACTGATAGAACACGGCGCAGATACATTATAGGCAGCAGAAAGTTATTTTATTTTAATCAGCAGCTAACGCACATGTAGCCTCCTACCGAGCTACCAGAACATAGAGCGCTTTTCCACCATCGCGTTGAATCGTTCTCGTTGTTTAATCATTCCACTCCATGCCAGCCAGTACGTAAATGGTTTCATTTTCCACCGCAGGGCTGATAACGGAAATTTTTAGAAAGTAAACACAAACGCGTCACGCGCTGCTTTGGTAACAAAAGAGACTGAGCTATAACGCCTAGACGCGCATTCATTAGCACAATTCAGCACAGTTAGACAACCGTGCCAAAATTCCGAGCCGAGAACAGTTTGCAATCAATCCGTGTCCAACCAGGCTCACGTGGAAACATAACTGTAACCGTTTCAGACTGTGCTTAGAACGGTTCGGCGCGATGGTGGAAAAGCACACACCTGGTGCTATATCACATTCTCTTTTCTTGTTAACAGGGGTGGTACATATAACAGCTGGTCCAATCAGACACCTTAAACATCATCGTGAACCAATAACATTGTTGTGCAACACCACAAACCATTTAAACGACCATTAAATATTCACTGCTGTTAATTAATCCAAAATGTAACAGTTCTTTACATGATATAATGATCAATCAGTGTAATTAATTACTTTAATAATTGTATACTCTGGATTAAAAGCACACATTAACTTCGCTCTAGAGGGTGAAACAATGGCCCAAAAAAAATATTTCCTGCTAACATCTCTCTCACTCTTTCCCCTTCACCGACAGCTGTTTTATTCCCCAGCAGAACATGCTATGTTGAATACAACAAAATCGTTTGGCTATTTTATTCCAGTGAGTGAGTTTAGCGTGTGTGGGAGAGATTAGGCGAGGGGAAAAGCTCAACAACTCGCCGCTTTTTCTTCAGCGCCTCAGTGTGCATGAAAAATTGATGGCAGCAGAGAAAGTCTTTCCAGGCTTGTTGTGAAGCATAGGTGGTGGGGGGTGTGGAGGTCTCTGCTGGCTGCTAGTGCTTTAACCCTCACTGGATCAGGCAGGAACGGGCAGGCTCAGATGAGCTGGGATCACTCAAGCAGGGTTAGATTAATGGCTGAGCCCGCAACACCCACGATGTCGTCTCAATATACTTTTTCCACTGGCCTTTTAAGCTTTAGCATTATTGTCATCATTAATGTATACAAAGTAAAATGTGCAGTGGGTCACATGCTGCTACTGAGACCATCCATCCATCCCTTCTCCATTTCTGCATGAGCACTGATATTTCACAGCCGGCTCGTCCCGCTCTGAACGACAGTCACAGCATAATCTGACAGCACAATTCAAGATGGGCTCTAGAGGCTGACTTAAGACAAAAACACAAGTGACCTGCAGTCTCAGAGTCAAGTCAATCGCGTTATCTCTCCCTCAGCTCACCACACAGAAGTGCTCTTCAGAGAATTCAGCATAGATGCTCTTAAACTTTAACTCTGTGCGTTAGTGACGATAACTCAGTTAGTCACATGAATGACTGACAGCTACAGAAAGCTATGGGAATTTTCGTCCCATCACTGTCCTGTCACATTAGCCTTAGATGGTACGTGCGTGACCGCCGGTTCACTCCCAAAAATAAAAATTCACCTTTGGTTCAGCAAAGAACATTTTTTGTGATCTATAGGGTTCTTTAGTCAGTACATACAGTCCCATATGGAATCTGGCAACTTTCTCCTATTAAAAACTTATAAAATAAAACATATTTTGGCTAAAAAAATCAATAGACCAAATATATAAGATGGCAAATAAGATAAGACAACAGAGCTGAGATAAAACACGTTGTATTGTTATGTAAAAGCACAAACAAATTTAGCCAAAATAAAAAAACTGTTAAGACAAATTTTATGTGGGTCTGGCTATACTGTAGCTCACAAAATAAACATGGCTTTAAAGGGGTCATTCCCCACATGTAGGGGAACACATGTTTTTCTGTGTCTTTGGTGTGTTATAAGTTGCCCATGCATGTATTAGACACGTAAAATTGCAAAAATTAAAGTGTGGGAACAAAAGATGAATTCTATCTAAAAGCGAGTGCTCACCCAGACCTGCCTGAAACGCCTCGTGTAACCACACCCCCACAAATCTACGTCAGTTCGTGGTATGATTTGACTAAGACCGCCCAAATGTATACGCAAGTAAGGTGGGCGTACCTGTCAGTACAATTGCTTTGGAACCTGATGTTTCAAATATGGTAAGAGGCGTTACATTTCCGTCACACGCTTGCAGTATTCCACCAATCACTACGCACTGGTTAACTGGCCAATCATAGCTCACCTCGCTTTTCAGAGCCATGAGCTTTGTAAAAATTCTGTGCGTTTCAGAGAGGCGGGGCAAAGAGGAGATACAAACATGCACGGTATGTGGAAAATACAGCATTTTTTAACCTTAAGTCGTGTATACACATTGCATTACATCTAAAACAAAGTCTAACTATAGTTGGTCTAACTATTTGCATGTTTTAATAACCGTGGGAGCACTGTATTGTAATCATGCTGATAATATATAGTAATGCACACTCTGATCAACACAAATGGCAAAAAATGACAAAAGATCTGTCTGTGCTTTTGTATTAGTTGAATTCCAGCAGTATTAAGAAACACGTTTAACCGGGCATGTAGCGTCTTCTAAATTCAGATGGCTTGACAGATGGCTTGAGATATTCATTATACTGTTAGTGTACAGTGACAAGAGCTTACACAAATACAACATATGAAAAGAGAAACGGTACAGGAGCGAAAGAGAGGGAGAGTTTGTGTGTGGCGTATCAGTCTGTATCAGGCTTGCATCCCAAGCTGCTCTCAGCAGTGTGCTGGGCTGTGTTCCATATCAAAGAACCCCAGCAGCCTACTTTAATCCGCTTGTATCAGAGCTGTACACTCCATCAACACTGATAATACTCTTCAATTAGCACTCAGAGCATCACAGCTGCACGTATCTGCTGTTAGCGCTGCACGAGAGCTTCCTGCGGCACACGCCGTCCACCTCTGTCTGCTGTCGGGTTCATTAAGCCAGACCTTCAAAGCCATCTGACAAGGTTTACGTTCATTCACAGACACAGTTTAAACAACAAATGTCAAGTACTTGATCATTTTCATACTCTGTGTCTTAAAATCTGTGCAGAATGACCTAGCGGTCTATCCGATACGGATTCTTGCGGCGAGGGATTACATTTTTGGGATAAAAGACAGTAGTGGTCAGAAACTCTGGTACTATGGACGGGTGCACACTCCCGACATCCTTCTAACTGACCACATGTACAGCCTGATCTGAGGACTGTTATGCATGTGCTGCGCGCGTGGACCAGTTCTTACTCCGTTTTAAGTTTAATTTGCACACATCAGCCGCCAGACAGTGCGGGGAGGTCGCCGAGTGCACCTTAGAGAACCTAATGTATTTAATTTATTTTTCTCTGTGACATTTTGTCTACTATATTGACATTAAAATGTAAGAACACGGTTGTATATTGACAAGACGATAAAAAATAACTGATATGTTTTTGTATAGCGTATAGATCATTCAAAGCAGATAGCAGGTGAACACGAGTGAATTTTCAGCTGGTGAGTGCGAAATGAAATTTAGCGGGCCAGCATGGGCGGGACGAAAAAACAGTCCCGCGCAGACCTCTAGAATGATGCTGGAAATAGAGAGATCATTTGTTAAAGCAACACATTGTAGTTTTTCTTCCTTAAAATAATGTCTTGATTTCAAAAAATGATTTCAGTGGTAGAACAACTCTTAACAGGACTAATTCTTCTCCTGCTGCTACCTGAGCAGCCTCAGAGTGGCTACAACCACACTCTGTAAGTTCTGTGCTCGGATCGGTACACAAAGCCCCTCCTATCCCCTGCCTGCGGAAGAATGCGACATGGTTTCCAAACGACGGTTCTGATTTCGCCGGTTCCAACAGCTTAATATATAAATTCATGTGTATTGCGCTGCTTATGCAACAGTATTTACAACACTGGTAACAGACAATGCTCTTATCAACCACATGGGGGAACCCATGAGCAAAAGTTCTAAAGTGTTGCATTAAATGGGCGGATGACGTGCATTAAATGGGCGGATGACGTGCATTTGGAAACTTGATGTGTGACATGCTGAACTTAAACGGATTGTTGACCCAAAAATGAAAATTCTGTCATTCTGTCACTGAACAATGTCGGTACCCATTGACTTGCAATGGTTTTGTCCGTACAACAGAAGTATATGGATGGGTACTGCCATTGTTCGGTTGCCAACATTATTTGAACTATCTTCTTTTGTGTTCTGCAGAAGGATGAGTAAATGATGACAGAATTTTTTTGGGTGAACTATTACTTTAATCTAAACAGCATTTTGGCAATTCATTAATAATTTCTTGGGCATTTAATCTATAATTTTATGAGACAGACAAAAAAATAATTCAGGGTATTTCAAGATCTTTATTGTGTTTTTGTGGTGCACTGTAACAGGAGTTCACTCTTAGCTTGTGAAAAAAAAAAAACTTTATTTTTAACATATTTTACCTTTATTCTTCACCACATTCTCTCTTCTCGCAAAACGACCGGATTTTTTCCAGTTTCTGTAAAGTCCCTCCTTCCGACACGCTCTGATTGGTCAATTTGACCTAATCTGTTGTGATTGGTCACCCTCATTGGTACATCCCAAAACACATTTGTAATGCCTCTTTGGCACAGACATCGTACAATCATATAAACGCTACAGCGAGGATACGGCAATGGCGGATCCTGTGTTGGCTTCTAACTTTGGGGTGTGTCATTGCTAATAGGGCAGGTCGTTGCCTGTTGTGGGTGCAGTTTTCCATACGATGGTGTAATCGCTCATTGGAAGAGACTTCTTCTGGTTTATCTGGATTATAAAAAAAGTGAGTGAATTTTTACTATCATAGGCTGGTTTTTACACACACTACGGACACATATTAGTGTTCAAACACCTTATAAAGTGAACTTTCCAGAATATGTCTCCTTTAATGTTTAATATTTAATGCAATTCATTTGTAGTCACACCACCCATAACCATAGTACTGAAGGATTATGATTTTGATAAACCATGGTTTTTAGCTCCATACCATGTCCAAACCATAGTACTTTAGTGATGATAGACAGCTTTTTGGGGCATCATAGACAAATTCTAAATATGTCTTGAGTATGACCACAAAAATGCTGCCTATGCTCACAAGATTTTGAGACAAAGCCATTCAATGAACACACATCAGAATACATCACTACTGTATTCTGCAATCTGTATCTGTTTAAGTGGCATTAATAAATATTCCCTCAATGGATCTTCTGTGCAATTTTTTTTTTCCATGGCAGAATAAGGCATCAACATTTTGGTTACGACATGTTCAATTTATCCATATGTCCTCTGAAAGTCACAGGGCCAGACTAAATGAGTCATTCAATTACTGTGCTGGATGAACGATTGCGCCGCTTGGTTAAGGGAAATACCTCATTTATATTGCATGGCTCCATTGTAGCTTTCCCAGCAGTGCCCTGCGCCCAAAGCCGCTCTGAAGCGGCGTTTGTCCAAATTTACAGGATTTTCCAATCTGTCTTAAATGTCAAGGATTCATTTAGTATTC
Organism: Triplophysa rosa; assembly: GCF_024868665.1. Lineage (NCBI taxonomy): Eukaryota > Metazoa > Chordata > Actinopteri > Cypriniformes > Nemacheilidae > Triplophysa > Triplophysa rosa. Next base: position 14,087,220 of record NC_079900.1, on the reverse strand, counting down.
CTGCTCTATTTTAGGAGATTGTTGGGGGCAGAGGCCTTCAGAATCTGCCCTGCGGAATTAAACTATTAGAGAAGTTCGGCAAACACTTACAGCAGATACTATGAAGAGTGAGGGAGTGAAAACTGATCAGAAAAAAAGAGTTCTACAGACAACGTGAGAAGAGAGAGAGACAGATGAGATGATAGATAGAGAGGTGGAAAAATAATTGTAATGTATTGTGAATTTTAGTGTATTGTGGATTAATTGCAGAAATAAACTGCCAGCCCACATGAAAAAATACTGTGGTAGCCTATATTTTATTACTTACTAAAGTAAACTGTAGTATTCTTAGATGCTATAGTGTTGATGTATAGTGTTTTTTAACTATACCATAGCAAGAGAAGAGTAGAGAGAAGAGTACTTTAATTACTATAATGCATTACAATATGTCATGGTCGCGACCACTTGATTATTTATGGTAGTCACATTTATTAGCGGGAATACGGTATATTCAAGCAAACGTCCCACTTATGGGTGAAGCTGTATTAGCTCAGGACAGGTGAATGGTGCCGTTGCATGCTGAACGGTGTCGCCAGGAGCTGGCCTATGTCACTGTTTTGAAGTATTTGACATTGTACATTTGCACATGCTGCGTTTGGAAGTGAGACCTTTAGTTATGGTGTTAAGCCACTAAGTTACCACTATTTATGTCTGTGGTTTGACCATTATCTATGGACTTGTAATAAATGATTGTTAAAAGTAGTTTTGGGATGGAAGTTCTTTAATGTACTATTTCGTAAATAGGCATTACAAGTATACTAAATATATAACAGTTTAATTTAGTTAACACTCAGTTACACCGCAGTATTTTTCATGAGTGCACTCTGACTTAGTAAACAGGGAAAATCCAATATTTGTGATGCTTTGTGGTAATATTTGGAGTGTCACTCTAAAATAATCCATCCGGTTAAATTATATTACAGAAAGTGATATTCATCATCAACATTTCAAAAGTTGGTATAAAAAATCTCAAAACTTCTTCCAAACTCACACCCTCATAAACTCTGTAAAGAGGTAAACCTTATCTCTTTATTTCCACCCTGTTAGGTTCCATCTTAGTCATTTTCTTGTCATTACAAGATTAATTACAAGACAACACTTAGGTTGTAATTATAAAGTTTTAGTGCCTGTGCTTGACAAGAGTATATTTATAATAGTTTAAACTACAGTATTCATGTTATAAACTTGAAATCGCAACACAGGCATATTCATGTTTATAAGCGTTAAAGAGCTGAGAGGCATAACCTGATGAAGGAGAGGATAGATGGAGAAAACAGAGAAAGAGGAATGTAAAACTGAGAAGGAGGGGGGGACTTTTGTTTATCAGGCTTTACCCAGTAGCATGCTGCATTTTCATGAAGCCAGTCAAAGACGAGCTGCATTCAGATTCTGAACGCGGAAGGTTGATTCATTATTTAATGCTCGCATTAGCATGAATGTATTAGTGCACGGGTCCCTTTAGAGACACCTGCTCTCACACCTACTTTCCACTTTATATTCTAGAACTTGTTGTCCTCCCAATACCAAAAGATTTCCTTTGTCCTAACTCAAACAGAATGGGTCACCAGATAGCATGTCGGGTATATAAAGATTAGGGCTGTCACGATAAATATCACGTGATTTACGCACAGCTTTTGAGTGAAGTACGGGAAAATACTGCTGCATCCGTAAGCCAGAGGGCGCTCTCGTGCGGAAACTCCAAATACGCACTGCAGAAGAAGACCATAACACCTTCTAGAATCTAGGAAATGCCTATGGACATCTTTTTATCACTGTTACGCAAGCCTCATTAGGTATTTTTATGATAATAAAGTATATTTATAATGGTCATGTTTGACGGGTGTTGCTTTTTCAAATGCACATTATAAGCGACTCAAACTCGCACTGCTTTTAGATCGAGCAGCATTTCTACTGATCCCATAGCCGTGCTTCACGGACAAGCTACGCATTAAAAAAATATCGACACATTGCATATCGCAGCCAGCTCGATTACAATAGGATTTGGTGGTATCGCGATAAATTATCGTGCAGCCTAAATATATATTTTGCATTTAGAAAATGAAGCCTATTTTGGGACCCTTAAGATTATGACATTTTTTTTTATCACAATTAAGCTCCTTTTCCCTACAAACTCTCATTACTGTAATGCATCCAGGTGTTTCTCAGGATATTATCCTGTGTGTCTCATTAGATTCTCATTACTGGTGGATCACTGGTTTTGTATTACAGTGAAAACATACAATACAACTACTTTCAACTGAAATCATCTACTGTAAAAAAGCAGTGCAAAAAAGTACTATTATTTATATTATTTGTTATTCATACTTAAGAATGTATCACTTTGCATAATATAGTAAAAATGTAATCAAATTACAATTACAGCCAATGGCCAACCACATTATAACCTTAAAACACCTCAAAGAGCATCTGAGGTGAATTGTGACCCATGTTTTTGACATGTTCATGACAGGTTTCGTGAGATTCACCCGATAACAGATGTTCCATTTCGCAACTGCCAAAGGAACGCACCCACGTCCTCTACGGCACAAGCCTCACTTTTATTCTTCCACAAAACTCTTCTTCTTTTCTTAGCAGCCATATGCTCTACTCTGGGTGCACAGTGACAAGCAGAAAGAAACATGTAAGGAATGAGCAAACAGGATAGCACTTTTGAGGGAATACTTTGTGTTGTTGACTGAGATGCCCCTGACATTCTGCAGCTTTTGTCTGGTTTTGTTGGGGATTTATCTTCAACAAAAAAATCCATGTCTATTCAAAAGCTCTCAGTTCCTAGCAGTTCTCCAGAAAAAGCAAGAAGCGAATAGAGCCGAGCTCTTGGGGTCCGCACACAGCCAAGAGTCACCGGCGTTCACGCTCAGTGCCGTCTGAAGCAGTTTGTATGTTTTTTAGAGACCATCTCTCAAATAAAGAATTAGATCAGATCGACTGCTTCACCAGCGAGTGCTCAACTCGAGAGCGGCATTGGCCTACTAATAACAGAGGAGACTGAACTGTGGATTTTGGAGAGGGCCGTGATGTGCATATTGAGCAGCCAGGTCAGAGGTTGTGGTTTTTTTTCATGGTAGCTGCGAGCGAAAATGTGAAATGCTGCTGAAACAGCTGAAAATGATTTATTATGCATGATGCGAGGTCAAAATGAATTCAAGCATTACTAAACATTTTCATTCAAAGCAACTTAAAGTGGGCTAACTGCAAAGACTTGAAGCTAAAGTAGTGACTGTGTCTCTAGCCTTTCACACCACAACCCAAAGCTGGCGGTCATTGGTTTAGTAATGTGACGTGATATACTGGCGGCTTACCCCTTTGCAGATGGCCACAGCCTCCTTGGACATGGATTTGGGATACGACACATGGTGCTCCATGATGGACTGAAACAACTCATCCTCATCTTCTCCATCAAACGGAGGCTATAAAGACACACAGAAAAAGAGGAGAGAGAGCTGAGGGTAAGCTAAGGAGATTGATCATTTGCTTGTACTATAAATGGTAGGCAATAATGACATCGATTATGTCTCATTTGCTTGTCATTTGCCCACGTTCCACCACAGAAGTTTGCGTTCTAATAACAACAGGAATTTGAAAGTCATCACCATAATAAACAGCCTCTCCGTCTTGTTCTTGTTTGTTTAGGGAAGACTAGAAAGAGAATCAAAGTGTCTTTTTGTCATGATAACTCAATAGCAGAAGTCTCCACTGAAAACGATTCCGACTTCTTGCTCTCTAGCGTTCAAAGCTTGACTTGTTTCAGAACAATTCATAAATAATTGACTGAGCCCGATAGGCATGAAATACTTGCTGTTAGTCTCGGGAGATTTGCAGAACGTAATTAATAAAAACTGACCTTGAGATAGCAAGAAGTTATTTACTGCAAGCGGTATAGAGGAAATGAATCACAGAGAGCGTGAGGGGGCCAAAAAGGCACAGCCCCCACAAGGGCCTTTCTCCTCTTGACTGCAAACAATCATTAAGCAGTGTCTTGCTTTCTAGTTAAATATCTAAACAACCTTAAACATTTGTCATTTACTTGTGTAAGACAACAAGAAATTAGGTTGATTTGTTTTAGTACATTAGGGTTTATCTTGTTTAAGCATAAACCTCACAAAAATGTATGCTTTAGGGCAGTGGTGTAGTCTACGTGATACGCAGGTATACGCCGTATACCCACTAGAAAAGATCAAGAATTTTCGTATAACCACTTAAAAAAGCGCGAGGATACGTAACAACCTTGTTTTGTGTCAGAAAGGTGCGACGCACTGACTTTTGGACCATTATTGGTACAACCGGGAGATATGAAACAAAAGGAGATCATGAAAGGCAAGCATTTCAATAACTATTTCAGTGTTTTTGTAAGCCTGCCCCTGAAGCTACTGCCTCTTCGAGTGACGCTGCAGCAGGTGTTACAGAAAATGAGCCCGATGAGGTGCTATATGCTGTACGCGGGGTCTCCCTCTGTCGCGATAGCTTCTCTGTTCGCTGGTGTATTATACTTTCTGCTGATAACTCACCCACACTTTTAAGACCACTGCCTATTCTTTAATAAAATGAGCATATTTGTTATCATTAACATAACTGTAAGTGGATTGTTGGCATATTAAATTGTATCTAACTAGCGTAAAACGTTAGTTTGTGTGGTGAATCGATAAATGAGGGAGAAAGTAAGAGAAAACTTATACTACAATGTTCATAGTTGTTTTAGATGATAAGAGATGAGAACTCCTGGCCAGCCTTGTGAAAGTCAGTCTAGAGACACTGCCAGAATCTATAAGTGCAACTGGTGCTTGATAAAACTGCACCAATGTTCATTGTTGATTATTATAGTTAACTGTCAATGTCAATAATAGGCGCAACTTGTACTCATAAGTGTGACCCAGTGTTTGAAAACTAGGCTAAAAATCGAGTTATTAGTGACAAGCATCAGAGTTTGATTTTAACCATTTATTTCAATATGATTTACTGTGAGTCTTTGACATGGCCTTAGTCAGTCAAAATCAAACTAAATTAAAATCTAAAGATTACACTTTCACAGGATATTCTTTATTTTGTTGGTTGCCCTGCTGAAAACATAATAGAACCCTGCCCAAAACACAATAGATGCAGATGGGAATCAACAGAACACCCATTAATGCCAAAGACATGTTTTAAAATTTTGTAATAGAAAAAATTGTGGTTCATAATGGTATTTTAATGGAAACCACTAGAATTTATGTAATGGTTTCTAATTTTTAGCAGGGTGGGTTTATGTAGAAATAGTAGGCTATATCACAAAATAAATGACTTTATAGCTGGTTTTTCACATGGATCACAAATGTGCATTGAAAATTGCCAGCTGATAAAACCTGTGCTTTATGGATTGTTTACATATACCATCTAAGGCTAAATGAAACTCTTAACTGGCTGAGAGACAGTGATTAACAAAACCAGCAAGTCCCCTCAGCTGTCATTGGCTATTGAAGTCTTGCTTGCAATAAATCTTGATCTTGATTACATATAGAGATGTACTCTATGCATTCGTGAGTGTGGTGGAGCTCATGGGTTGTCGATCTGGGACGGGTGAGTAGGCTGGGAGGTAAAATCAGAGTATACTCACTACAAAAAACTATACTACACCACTGCTTTAGGGGTAATAAAATAAAGCAATAAGCCATGAGAAGCTGTGATCCAATAAAGTCAAAAGTGCCTTATGAAATGGTAATATGATAAAGACACAAATGTTGAATAAACAATTCAAAAACTATTAACAATTTTTGGAAGAATACAAGTTATACATTATTGCATAGATTTACATTATCCTGTAAGCTGTTTATGAAACTTGCCACATGAATGTAGAATGTGGGGTCACAAAATGTTACGACATTTTACAAAAACACTTTTTAAATACGGAATAAGAATAAATAAGAAACCATTCCAAATTTTAATTTAATTAGGATTTCTAGATGTATTGTGGCCTTTCCAGTCCAGTGTTTGTTGAATTTCAACTAAATTAAACCTCAGGAATGATATAAAGTCATCCAACAGCAACGTGAAAGCCTGACAACATGACAAGACACATGAACACTGTGAGAAAAATCAAGGTTATCACATTAAAAAGTAACTTTTGAACTTTTCCTAAATACAAATATTACAAGTGAAAATGAACTTGATTTCTTTGCCGTATTTGAGGTCTGAAAAATACAGAGCATCTTTTGTTATTTTGACCTGTTTCTCCAGTTTTCCTTTTCTGCAAATAAATGCAAATAGAAACAATATTTTTTATATAAATATTGTTAGTAGTTCACAGAATGAAAGAAAAATGATCATTTTACCTAAACAAGTACCTTTTAATAGTAAATTCAGAAAATAATTTTGAAATGTTATTTTTCCCCCGGCTGTATTATTCTCTGCAGACAAGTCTTAATAGCTTACACAATTTGCTTTTTAACTATATTTATCTTGCTTAAATGCTTCTTTGACCATTAAGATTCTTTCTTTTTTGTGTTGATCTGAATGATCATACCTGTCCAGCCAGCATCTCGTAGAGTAAAACTCCAAAGGCCCACCAGTCCACAGACTTTCCATACGGCTGGTAAGCTATAATCTGAAACACACGCGCACACACAGAGCACAGTAAGTGTATCAGCTATGAGCATACAGCGTAAACAAAACCAATTACAATGGGGTGACACTTCAAGGACAACTGTAAATATTAAAATCTAAAGCATTCTGTCATTCCTTTCATCACGAAACAGAGCCCTAGAGGCCCTGAAGTGTTGACATCCCTTTCAACACGTGCTGCAATGTGCTCTATGCAAAGTGTTTTGGACACAATACGGCACAAGCATCTAAACCTTTAAGAAATCTGAAATGGCTCCTCAGGATTTGTGTGTTTGACGTGAATCCATCTCTAGCTCATGGTTCTTCTGTTGTTAAGATATGGAGCTGTACCATCTGCTGCTCTGTCAGACGAACGTGAGATCTAATCAACCCACTGATGCCTCCGGGTAAAGAACCTATTTTCTTTCCCTTCCAAGCACATGATGCATATAAGATGGCAATACAATGGTAAATATCGAAGGGGCAACTTTAAATAAAACAATATAAAGCTTTTTCGTGGGTACAATATGGCCTGGCGGACATGTTTCTGGGAATGTGTGCCGTTGCTGCTGCAAATGATATTGCAATTATGATGTTATGTTTTTAACAGTCTAATTTGCATACAAATTCAGTTAAACCGATAAGAGTCAGCATGGAGGATAACTGAACCAGTAAACATGTACGGAGAGAAATCTTTGGCGTAAGCTGGTTGCATGACACAGGTAGATATCATACGTATGAATGAGACACAGTGCAGGTACATTAATGTAGGCCTCTAAAACATCCAAGAATTATACACATGTAAAATATGTAGGCAGATGGATTTCCTCTCTCACCGAACGCTTTTGCCGCTCATCAACACACATACAGAAAGTGGAAGTGAGTGCTCACCTCAGGGGCGATGTAGTCAGGGGTCCCGCAGAAGGTCTTGGTGGTAACTCCGTCTTGCATGTTCTCCTTACACATGCCAAAGTCAGCGATTTTGATGTGACCCTCTGCGTCCAACATGACATTATCCAGCTTTAGATCTCTGATGGACAAAGAGAAGAGTCAGAGGGCTACACACAAGAGTAAACTAATACTGCAAGAAAACGAATGTGTTATTGCAGACAGAGAAGAAGAAAGAGCTTGGAAGTGAGATGGGTTTTTATGACCAAGCGTGTGATGTGTGTGTTACTGTTGCAGCTTTATAAAGAGGACAAGCGCACAGCGCTGGATGCGTTTGATGAAGGAGAAAAACGGGAGAAACGCTCTGTAAAGAATTTATGAGTTTACGGTGAAACATGCCATGTGAGGGTCGAGCTCAAGCGTTTGGTGTTTTCCTGTTAACATCTTGGATTAGAGGGTTACTTCCTGTCAGAGCAACTGCGGGGTTCTAACTGGGTGCAGTGGTACAAACATGAATCATTTTAGAAATGTAGTTAAGCACATGTGCACACACTGTCTGTGATACAGCTGGGAACTGTGTGTGTGTGCGGTTGAACACACCCCAAACAGACGGACAGATGCGTGCATATACAGCCGCGGAAAAAATTAAGAGACTATTCCAAATGTTCATTTAATCAGCATTTCTAGATTATTATTGTGTCCACTCCAGTCCAGTGTCTGTTGAATTTTAACAAAATCAAACCTCAGGAGTGACAAAGTCATCAACAGACTAATAGCATAACAAGACACATAAAAACTGTGATAAAAATCAATGTTATCAAATACAAAAATAATTTTTGAACTTTTCCTAAATACATGTACAAATATTACTGTTGTATTGCTTAAAAGTGAATATGGACTTGTTTTCTTTGCAGTATTTGAGGTCTGAAAAAATACAGAGCTTCTTTTTTGTTATTTTGACCGGTTTCCAGTTTTCATTTTCTGCAAATGAAACAATATTTTTATTTGATATTTGGGAGAAATATTTTTAGTAGTTCACAGAGTAAAACAAAAATGACCGTTTTACCTAAACACATACACAAATAGTGCATTTAGAAAACTGCACATTATAAGAAACTTAATTTTGTCATTAGTATAGGAAATAAATAGTACTGCATTATTATTTACACCATAACATGTATTTTCATTTGATTAAAATCATTTGCATATACAAATTGGTTAATGAAATTAAATCTCAGTGCATCAGTAGAGTTAGACATATAGTCTGCACAATACTGTTCTGTCCTAAGATTGATTTTGTCTACTAGAAATGTGTGGAAAGCCAGATTGGATTGTCTAGACTTCACTCACCTGTATATAATACCCTTCAAATGCAGGAAGAACAGGCCTATAGCGATCTCTGCGGCGTAGAACCTAAACACACAAAATCAATCAAGATAAATCTGTAAATCTAAACACAGGATATTATATCTCTCATACAGATCTGTCTCCATGTGCTAAAAACAAACTAAAACTGAGACGTTTCGATGACGATTTACATGATAATCTATCATCATTTCCGGGGTCCTTTAACACCCTGTGGGTCAAATATTCAGTTTAGTGGTCATGATAAAATAAAATCTGATTGCAAAATGTATTTGGCTTGATAAATTGGAACAAAATATTCCAGAAAGGCATCTAATAAATCAATGTAGCAGCCCGCTATAGAAGCAGTATCTGCCGAGACTACAAAGACAGAAGTTGTGTCTTTAAAAAAGAGACACGACGGAGATAAAGCAAGCCAGATATCTGTTATTAATACGAACATGCCATGCAGTAATGTTTTATTTATCAGATGGCTTGCTTGTCTGTCACATATCTGAGAGCAACATTTGAAGAGAATTACTGTAGCGCTCTTGTTCAGTGACTAATGCAGTTGGGGGTGGAGCAGGAACAAGCCTCACTACAGAGCCAGATTATGTCAAAAGATAACTTCTGTTTCCAGGCCACAGCGTCCACATCCACCGGGCCGGAGAGAAAGAGACAGACAGACAGAGATAACGCATGAGAGAGAAAGACAGAGCGAGAAAATGAGAAGGGTTGGGAGAGAACAGTCAGTAAAAGCTCAGCACATGTTCAGTTTAACATTTACCAGCATGTGGAAAGCAGGATCTACTCCAGTTCCAACAGTTACAACTTTCTGCCACTGTTCTCTGCCCTTCCTGTCCCTGGTATAATCACCCTGACCTTTGAACTACACTGAGCTCCATATCTAACACAATGCCAACGCTCCTCACCTCCTCCGAGACGGGTTAATTCTTTATGATAAAGGGCAGACAGCAAGCTGAAGGAGAGCAAATAGAGATGAGGCTTGTTAGATTTGAAGACACAACGTGTCTCTGAGAGGAGATTAATGCAAAGGTCATTTACTGCATCTGCTGGATATGTGCCGCCTATATTGCAGATCTCCTATCCTGAAACATCTGTCTGTCCGGTCTTTGGAATTCAAGCTTATACACTCATTCAGGATTAAAAGCCAATTAAAAGGCAGAAAGCATTGCTTAAGGTAACCAAACAGATCTCATCCCCCATTTACTGTCATAGTAGGGAAAATAAATACTATGGGAGTCAATGGGGGATGAGAGCTGTTTGGTTACTGACATTCTTCCAAATATCTTCATTTGTGTTAAGCAGAACAGTTAAATGTATACAGGTTTGGAACAATCTGAGGGTGAGTAAATGATGACAGAATTTTCATTTTTGGGTGAACTATCCCTTTAAAGTCCCAGTGAAATTAAAAATGACAATTCTTATTTTTTTCATGAAATATTGCAGCGGTCATAGTAAATATCTTATCAATGTGGGTCATTTTCTTTTTAAAATTCATGTAACCTCATAATCTGCAGTTAAATTCTGAAAATGCCCTGAAATGACGTAAATTAGAGCATCCCCTTCAACTGTCAGTCTGCTGTCAGTTTCATTTCAAAATCAATGCAACAGCTGTTTTACGCATCCAATCAATTCGCAGTGAAAAACGTAAGCCACGCCCACTAATTTTCTCCTTTGAAATTCCTTTTCACTCGGAAATGTGTCAAATAAAAACAATCGCAACTTCCGGTTCACGGGGACTTAAAGGTCTTTTAGACATTTTGTTGTACACACATTAATGGTTGCTACAGCTTTAGCTAAATGCTAGGGACAAACATGTTGTAGCTATCAATTAGGTGATTACTATAACTGTTGTATTTTGAGTTAAGTGTAAGTGATGCATGTGATGACTACCATACTACCAGGAAGTGATTACCATTGACTACCATAGTAGGAAAAATTACAATGGTAGTCAAAAGTGCCGCAGAATTCTGTTTCCTTAGTTCTTCAATATCTCTTTTTTTGTGTTCATCAGAACTACAGAAATCTACAGATTTGGAACAACTTGAGTAAATGATGACAGAATGTTCATTTCTGGTGAACTACTAAAATGCTGATGTTTTGCAACATCCTTTAAAGGGATACTTCACCCAAAAATGAAAATTCTGTCATCATTTACTCATCTTCGAGTTGTTCCAAATCTTTACAAATTTCTTTGTTCTGATGAACACAGAGAAAGATATTTAGAAGAATGCTTATAACCAGACAGGTTTTGCCCCCCATTGACTACCATAGTAGGAAAAAATACAATGGTTGTCAAAAGTGCCCCAGAACTGTTTGCTTTCTTACATTCTTCAAAATGTCTTCATTTGTGTTCACCAGAACTAAAAAAGATAAAGTAATTTTTCCTACTATGGGAGTCAATGGGGGGCAAATTCTGTTTGGTTGTAGAGGGTTTCATCTTAACAACATAAACAAACGTTACTATGCATGCGCACTTTACCAAACTAAACTACAATCTTAAATTCGGCGCTTAGCGTCTACGTCACGGCTCTTAGCCCGCCCTCTGTTCGTTGGTTGGACGGCTGGTGCGGAGCCGGAGATAATCTGGGAGCTGGTTTGCTATATCAGACTGAGTACAGAAGCGAACTGAAATTGAGCAGAAGTACGAAGTCTGACATAGTCAGGCTACACTTTTGTGACTCCAACTTAAATTGTATCCCTTTAAACAGTACACACACTTTCAAATATCTCACCGGATAAATATGAGAATAAGGCTTTACACTCCTTTCTCCTCCTACTCATCACCTCATTAAACCACAGGGGGCGGATATGAATAAAGAAGATGAAGAATAAAAGCATGAAAAAAAGAGTGCGAGACAGAGAGGGTCAGAGATGGGGGGTAGGTTGACCTGGCCTTCGTGCACCAAACTACTGTAAGAAGTGCTGAGTGGACACCTCACATCTAACTCCAACAGGAGGGCAATATGAAGAGAAAGAAGAGTGTTCCAAACTGGTTTAAGGTCACCTTGAAGAGATAAGTAACACAGCGGAGCAGGAGCTTACTTTGAACAAGAAATGATTAATAAGATTAAATCATTGGGGAACTCACCGGTGAGCTCATTGGTCAACTGGTGAACAGAAAGTTAGGTTCATCAGTGAACTACTCAACATGCTAAACATTAAGGTCAGACTGCAATGTTGTGCTTATTGTTAAGACCTTTTGTAAGCTTAAACAGCATCAGTAAGTTTATTAGTGTTGACCTTTATTATAAAACACAGCACAGACAGTTAGGAGAGCTGTACTCACACAGCTTGGGGTTCCTTAAACTTGCCGACCTGCTGGATATGGTACATGAGATCTCCGCCATTGATGTATTCCATGACAAAGTACAAGCGGTCCTGCAGACACAGTGACGGTGGGAAGCAAGAGGTGAGAATAGATGACACAGACAGCCAGACAGTTGAACTCTTTTGTAAGACACAACTGTCATAGAAAGGCAAAAAACTTACTGTGTCTGTAATAGTCAAACAGCATGGGGCTTTTCCTTGAGATTCATTTATGTGTAAATAACTTTGATTCAAATGTTTTAAGAGTAGAGTAGAATAGAATAAAATGGGGAATCACCCTGGGCCGGTTGCACCAGCTGGACATACACTCGGTCTTAATAGTCTGGACCTAAAATGCGCCTTAAAGGTTGAGTAGGCAATCCTGTCCAGAAATGGTTTTTGTCATGCTGGTTGGAAGTCTCTTAACAACCTGATAGCAATCAATAAGTAATGTAATACATTGGTATTTTTATATTTATATATTGTCTGTGAAAGGCGTATGACCAAAAAAACGTTTGCCCAATGATAGGTCATGTGTCCATTTTCAGTCAACGTATTTTGCATCCCACTACGCACCCTGTTCATGCAGACACCATACGTCATCAGCGCGGTCACATACCCTGTGCAGACACAGCGGGAGAATGGCAGGTAAACACCTGGAACCTAACTTTCCCCTTATTAAATGTGTGCAAGCTTGCAAGTAGCACTTGCAAAGGACGAACAAAAATAAAGGCCATCTTAAAAACTGTCACGACTGAAAACGTCTAATCAGCAGAGAGGTGAAAGCAGAATTCCATTCGCGAATGCATTCCGGTCCCAGACAGGGACCTGTTTCAATAGGAGATGGGTGGGAAAAATGGGAAAATCCTGGCCAAAACACGAGTGGTGACGGGTGTGATTATAATCAGTGTTGCTTTTCCACGCTGGAAGCAACTACGGGAGTCAAGGGTTTCAAAGATGATGCCATGGTAACTTCTGGACAGGTAGGTACATGTTATGATTCGATTTTGATGGGTTTTGATTATGTAGTTTGTGGACCTTTATGTATTACATTGTAACCCAGCATCTAACTGGAACTATGCTGCATCTAATCCCGTTTTAAAGCTGTTGTTTATGGTAGGGGTTTTCACTATTGTAGTAATGTTACTTTGTACTGTAACATGTTCTCACTGGTGAATGAGACATGATTTGATTTAATTCGAATTGATCCAAGAGCTTCTGGTTTGTGTGTTTTGGAGGAGACGTGGCTTTGGACGGCGATTCGCATGGAGGGTGGGATCATGATTTCAGTGCTAGCAGGCTAAAAGTAGCATTTTACCAAATCGTCTATTCCGCCTTTAAGTCCTGTGTAGAATTTATACCTCTTGCACCACCAAGGCGTAGCGCACGTCTGAGACTAAATCTTCTTAACGTTTATCCGTGGAGAAAAAAATAATACAGTATAAAACTGAGATAATGTCACATCTAATACAGACTGAATGCGCAGCTCGGAAAATTATTTTAAAGTGTATTTTAGCACTCTTAATTAACAAGTGAACATACACCGCATGAGCAAGATTTGTGAGCAGTAGTGGAAGAAATGGAAGAAAGCACGATGGATGAGTTATTTGAGATGTCTAAAAACTAAGAGAAGGAGCAGGAAATGTAATTTATCCGTCAAATACCTGAGACAGCTGGATTATTAATTAATTCACAAGAACGAATGAAAGGCTAATGCTCTTGTTAAGTTCTATTTTATTTTAATTTATATTTACATTACATTACATCACTTTAACGAGCGTTATTTAGGGTAAAATATAATACAATGGGAAATAATGGAGATAAGTAATGGAGTAAATAATGGAGAATAAGATTCAAGTTTTTTTTTCAACTGGACGAGTTAAAACTCTATTTTCGAATGAAATTAAACTGACTAAAATATCTCTTTACATAAAATATCTTATTTCATAATGTACACCTTAAAGAAGAGTTTGGGAGTGATGTCTTACAATTTATTTGTAATGTTTTCCTTTTCAATACACTCGGTCCTATTTAACACATTTAAAACCAGCCATTCAGCCCTGCAGATAATTTATAGGGAGGTTTCATTTTAGCAGCGCTGAATTTTTAGAATTAATCAACGAACTATCACTGCAGTTATACATGAAAAGGACGGGAATTGAGTGGGAATCCATGCCTTTCTTTTCTTTTATCTAATTATTTTTCCTCTTTAACATTTTCACTCATTGGAGGCAGTAAGAACGTCACTCTCAATGCGGTAGAATGTGGCCGGAGGGACGCGCATCGTCTAAGCTGAGCGTAGCTGCGCCTGGTCGTAGTTTTAGGTGGTGCAAGAGTTGTAAATATTTATCACAAGTCTGGACGTAGTTAAGTCCGACGTTGGACTTACACCCAACTTTTTTACGTCCAGCTGGTGCAACCGGCCCCCGTCACTGGCTAATTTACAGAACACGTTGTTAACATAAAAAAAACACAAGTAGATGTGTGTGTATTGGTTTTGTGTGTGCTTTGATTCCAAACCCTGCATGTATACTCATTTTTTGTGATGTATATAATGGTTTTAATAGATACACACAAGAAAAATCCCAAGGCTGAAAATGGGCAGCACGTCTTCATATCTGTTAGTTTCGGCCACATTTTCCTTCAGCTCGTTTTATTGGCGTTCTGTAATGATGAGGCTTATTTTGCATCAATTGCGGGTGGTGTAACTTCCTGCAGTGGTGGTAGCGTGCGCGTGTGTTGCTGGTCAGGGGAATTAGAGTCAGGGAGGATTAAGAGACTGAAAGTGATGAAGAGTGTGTGTGTGTGGGCTTAAAGGAGGTCCCATCACTGTCATGAGAAACGAGGCGGGCGAGTCTTTACCTCAATCCACTACACACCAACTACTTAAACCCCCACCACTACAAAACTTCATCGTACTCGCACACCCGCACACACATCTGACTAACTCGACATTATTAATTTGAGGATAATCTACATGGCTGTAGCTGTTTGGCTGTCAAACACCTCATATGACTGATTTCCCTCCGTAAAGAAATTCATCTCCCAGCCGACCAGGCTTTATTTGCTTTTAACTATCGCGTGCACAGAGGAAAGGATGACGTCATGGTGTTGTTTTGTTTCAGATCCAATGCATTTCCAGAAAAATCATGAAAAGAGCCCGGGCCGTGTGACGTCACGATCCTTTCCTCCCCCAGAGTCTCCACTGTTTCAGTCTCCTGTGTTCCTTTACTCTCACCGCATGTCTCAATTTCTGTGCGTCTCGCTATCTGTGACAGAGGCTCATGCGGCGCTCAGTGGGATGTTAGGAGGCAGCAGTGCTGCCTCTGTCAGTGCTCTGCTGTGGCCGGAGATGAGCGTGTGGCACACAGCCTCCCCCCTCGAGCGTGTCACATTCACATGGCCACACACACACACTGTTCTTGTCAATGTACAAATGACTGCAGTCACAAAGCAATGTGTGGGGGTTGGGAAGGGGTGGATTTGTGTGTACATGTTCATGCGTGTGCCTTAGGTCGTGTGCTGCAAAATAAAACAAATTATAAAGTGACGTGTGCTCACGCTTACACAGACATTGCTTTACAGAAGAGGAAGGGGAGAGGTGAAGAAACGAGAAGAAAAAGGAGAAAGAGACGAGAGAAGGATAGACTGGGCGAGATAAGAAGAGAAAAAAATAGCCGAAATGAGGAGAACACGAGAAGAGAAGAGAGAACTCGATAAGAGACGAGAGGACACGACAAGAGAAGAGAGGACACGACAAGAGAAGAGAGGACACGACAAGAGAAGAGAGGACACGACAAGAGAAGAGAGGACACGACAAGAGAAGAGAGGACACGACAAGAGAAGAGAGGACACGACAAGAGAAGAGAGGACACGACAAGAGAAGAGAGGACGCGACAAGAGAAGAGAGGACGCGAGAAGAGAAGAGAGGACACGACAAGAGAAGAGAGGACACGACAAGAGAAGAGAGGACACGACAAGAGAAGAGAGGGCACGACAAGAGAAGAGAGGACGCGAGAAGAGAAGAGAGGACGCGAGAAAGCAAGAGAGAACACGAGAAGAGATGAGAGAACACAAGAGGAGACTAGAGGATACGAGAAAAGATAAGATGACACGACACAAGAAGAGACACAAAATAGGGCAAAGAAGACACTAGAAGAGAAGTAATGAGATGAGACAACACGAGAAAAAACGAGGCGATATGAGAAGAAAAAAGACAAGATGAGACGACACGAGAAAAGATGAGAAGACACGAGAAAAGACGAGCCGATATGAGACGAGAAAAGACAAGACGAGACGACACAAGAAAAGAGGAGGGGAGAAGAGAAAATACGAGGCGATATGAGACGAGAAAAGACGAGGGGAGAAGAGAAAAGACGAGGCGATATGAGACGAGAAAAGACGAGGCGAGACGACAAGAAAAGACGAGAAAAGACAAGACAAGACAACACGAGACGAGACAAGACGAGACGACACAAGAAAAGATGAGAAAAGACAAGACAACACGAGACGAGAAAAGACAAGACGAGACGACACAAGAAAAGATGAGAAAAGACAAGACAACACGAGACGAGAAAAGACAAGACGAGACGACACAAGAAAAGACGAGAAAAGACAAGACAACACGAGATGAGAAAAGACAAGGCGAGACGACACGAGAAAAGACAAGGCGAGACGACACGAGAAAAGTTCGAGATGAAAAGAGGAAAGACAAGACGTCACAAGAAAAGATGAGACGACACGAGAAAAGATGAGACGACACGAGAAAAGATGAGACGACACGAGAAAAGATGAGGCGATACGAGAAAAGACAAGATGACACAAGTAAAGGCGAGAAAACACTAGAAGAGACGAGAGGAAGACGAGAGGAGAAGAGGCACAAAAATAGGGCAGAGAAGAGGACTGTGTAGAAACACGAGACAAGATGACATGAGAAGAGACGAAAGGAGATGACATGAAAAGAAAAGAGAAAAAAGGAAACAAGAAGAAAAGTGAGGAGAGGATAGGAGAAATGATGAAAGGACACAAGAAAAGACGAGAAAAGAGGACACAACACGAGAACAGACTAGTGAGGAGAGGACATGAGAAAATACACAAGGAGAGAACAAGAAGAGAGGACAGAGAAGAGGTGAAACTAGAGGAAGCAAGATGAGGAGAGAGAATACAGCTGACAGGACACAGAGTGCCGTACCATGGTCTGAAAGCAGGAGTGCAGTGCAGTAAGGAAGGGTGGTTTCCCTGACAGGGCCAATACTCTCTTCTCCACCATAGTGCATTCAACATCATCATCCTGGATCACAACATCTTTCTTGAGGATTTTAATGGCAAATAGCTCATCTGCTCCTTTCCTCTCGGCTAACATCACCTACAAAAAACAGAAAAGAGACAGAAGTTATCACCAAACACTGTATATAACTGAAGCATTCATGCAAGGAAACAGAAGGAAATGAGCATAACAAACACCTGAATACAACGCAACAACTTCATTCATTAGCAGAGGAAACGCTGGCCTTTGACTGGAGATAAATACAGCAGGAGCCGCAGAGTTTGCGCTCATTCTCAGCACGTTTAAAGCCTATCAGGCCAGAGAACACAGCTGCAGTGGCCTTAAGACTGTTACTACCCAATGAGGCACAGATGAAATATGACGTGATTACTGGCTCAAAGACACTGAATCACACGCACATGAGGGTGAATGAGGAGAAATGACGGACAGGAGAGACAAAGCTCTCGCGCCAGCGTCAGTGAGATAAGCAGATTTGAGTGGGGCACAATGGGATGGTGAAGGAAATGGTGAATGGTGAGAGAGCAGATTTTAATTGTACTCATTTTAGGATTGTGCTTGAAGGAAGGCACAGCAAAAGAGAAAAAAGACAAGCAGAGAGAGAAAATGGAGGAAAATGAGTAGAGAGCAGAAAGACTGTAATAAAGGATGAGAGTTGTAAATCAGGTTTTGATTCCTCTAAAACTGAAAATCCTAAACAGTTCTAGTAATGAATCTTAGCACTTATTAGGTAGAAACATCTGAAGCTGAATAGTTCATAGTTCATAATGCACACACTGGATTAAGGCTGCAATACAAACTCATGAAAATCAACCGCTTCTTTTTTTTTAATCCGATGGAATGAAAGTGAGGCAAGAGACTGGCAGTCAAGCAATGCAAAAACATATTCTCCATTACTGAGAACGTTTGTGAAAACATCTGTTACCAGACAAACACACATACACTCACTCACCTCATTCACAACTACTAAAGGATAAACAAAAACGACTCTTCAGAGTAACAATAATTCACACTACTGAGTGTGTCTGTGTTTGGGAGTAAGACGACCACACACAAGAGAAAGAGTCCAATGATGTCAGTCTCTTTGGTTTTCATATTAGGTTTTTTTTGTCTATCGATCCCTTCGGAAAGATGTAAACAAAGCTGGTCAAACGCTGGTCCAGAAGAAATTCCTGTTTCAGTTTTTTAACATTACAAAAACATTTGAACAAAATACAACCAGCAGAACATGTTTAATCGAATCCAAATGTTAAACAAACTTTTTAAGATTTAATTATATATGTACGTTTAAAAAAATAAAATAAAAATGAAACCAGAAGTGCTTCTCTTGCAAAGTGGTTTATAGCAAAACAATGCTGAGGTTTATGAATCAGGTTTTATAGTTGTTTTTGTAGAATTTGGTGTAAATTTACCTGTTTAAAGCTTAAAGTCCCAGTGAAATGAAAAATAACATTTCCTATTATTTCATGAAATATTACAGCGTTTATTGTAAATAGCTTATCAGTGTGGATCATTCTCTTTTTAAAATTCATGTGCCCTCATAATCTTCAGTTAAAATCTGAAAATGCACTTCTGCCCTCTAGTGGTTATCCACCATAGATAACGTCAGTTAGACGGTTTGGGCAGAGCATCCGTTAACTCCTCCCCTTCAACTGTCAGTCTGCTGCCAGTTCCCTTTTTTAAAATGCATGGCTGCTTTTATACATCCAAATACTTCACAGCGAAAAACACGAGCCACTCCAACTATTTTATTTTAGAAATCGTCAAAAAAAAGACATATGGAAGTAAAAACGATTGCAATTTCCGGTTCACGGGGACTTTAATGCTTTAATGCTTAGTGACAGTTAAACTATTGCTTTATTTACATTACATACAGTTGTGTGAAAAATAACTAATCTGATTGAATCAACTCGTTTTTCGTCATATTCAGTTTTTTACAAAAGAAAAGAAAGTATTCACATTCCTCATAATAACAGATATCATCAGTGCTAAAATGTGTGTGTGACGAATTTAAACCCAATCCAATACGCCCGACACAGACGCAGCACTTGTCACCAAACCAATGCGCTTCATCAGCGTGTGAAAGTGTCTCTCAAATGCCTTCCCTCACATTCAGCTTCAAGGTCACATAATGAAAATCCTGACAGAGGAAAAGTAATGCTTGAACAAACTTTACGGCAAGGCGGAGAGTCTGGCTCTGCCTTTTTCCTCTCTCTTGAAAATAAATGCACATTGAAATGAGCAGAGTTATTTCAGTGTGAAGGCGGCCCCAGATGGACACCTTGTGACTGGCGATGGGAAAAGAGAAGCGATAGACTTCAACATTACAGAGGACACCATCTGCTCCTCACAGGATCTACACCCTAACACACACACACACACACACACACACACACACACACACGCATTACTCAAGCAGCATAGCAAGCAGGTCACATCCATTCCAATGCATTCATTACTGCTGCATACCTGTTTAGAAAAACGCAGATCAAACAAAAGGTGCACGGCTGCACACAGTGTTCAAAAGTCTCAAGGACATTCTCAGGTAAAGCGGTAACCGAGAGACTGCCGGGCACTGGGTGAGAACTGAACAGGAAATGTTCCAGGATCTGTTGTGACTCAGCCAACACGTTCATGAACAGAATCTGACCAATTACTGTATACTGAAATCGAACAACAAAATTACATATGGAAGTGGAAAGTGATGCATCTTTCATGTTCAATATTCTGTCCTAACCAGCCATGAAACCAATCCATCATTGTTTTCTATTTCTGTGACGTTGTGCCATGCAGCTCTGACTGCTGTCTATGAACACGAATCTACCAAACCTATAAAGAAGCTCAAAGCCATGAAGAGACATTCGAGTATGACGTCTGGTGTCCTCTGAGCTGGAAGGTCAAGGACCGAACTGGACAGGTGACTGTCACAGAGAACGCTGGGCTGACATTTTGTTTGTCGTGATGCAGATGGCATCAAACACAGTCGTGTCTAATGAGGCTGACAGAGGTCCACCGCTACACCTCGACATATCAATATCATTTTTAAAGCTTGTTGCCATGGCAACTGCCAGCAGCTGGAACACAAGCTCACTTAGAGAATGCCCACTCATCCTCCCATTTCCCTTCTTCCAGTAATTCTGGTTGTTTAGAATGACCTTGTACCAACTGAGATTATCCACTGCTCCAAGCACCAGTAAGCGTGAGAGAGAGAGAGAGAGAGGAGGGAGAAAGAGAGAGAGAGAGAGAGAGAGAGGAGAGAGAGCAAGAGAGAGAGAGAGAGAGAGAGAGAGAGAGAGAGAGAGAGAGAGAGAGAGAGAGGAGAGAGAGAGAGAGAGAGAGAGAGAGAGAGAGAGAGAGAGAGAGAAGAGAGAGAGAGAGAGAGAGAGAGAGAGAGAGAGGGAGAGAGAGAGAGAGAGAGAGAGAGAGAGAGAGAGAGAGAGAGAGAGAGAGAGAGAGAGAGAGAGAGACAGAGAGAGAGAGAGAGAGAGAGAGAGAGAGAGAGAGAGAGAGAGAGAGAGAGAGAGAGAGAGAGAGAGAGAGAGAGAGAGAGAGAGAGAGAGAGAGAGAGAGAGAGAGAGAGAGAGAGAGAGAGAGAGAGAGAGAGAGAGGGAGAGAGAGAGAGAGAGAGAGAGAGAGAGAGAGAGAGGAGAGAGAGAGAGAGAGAGAGAGAGAGAGAGAGAGAGAGAGAGAGAGAGAGAGAGGAGAGAGAGAGAGAGAGAGAGAGAGAGAGAGAGAGAGAGAGAGAGAGAGAGAGAGAGAGAGAAGAGAGAGAGAGAGAGAGAGAGAGAGGAGAGAGAGAGAGAGAGAGAGAGAGAGAGAGAGAGAGAGAGAGAGAGAGAGAGAGAGAGAGAGAGAGAGAGAGAGAGAGAGAGAGAGAGAGAGAGAGAGAGAGAGAGAGAGAGAGAGAGGAGAGAGAGAGAGAGAGAGAGAGAGAGAGAGAGAGAGAGAGAGAGAGAGAGAGAGAGAGAGAGAGAGAGAGAGAGAGAGAGAGAGAGAGAGAGAGAGAGAGAGAGAGAGAGAGAGAGAGAGAGAGAGAGAGAGAGAGAGAGAGAGAGAGAGAGAGAGAGAGGAGAGAGAGAGAGAGAGAGAGAGAGAGAGAGAGAGAGAGAGAGAGAGAGAGAGAGAGAGAGAGAGAGAGAGAGAGAGAGAGAGAGAGAGAGAGAGAGAGAGAGAGAGAGAGAGAGAGAGAGAGAGAGAGAGAGAGAGAGAGAGAGAGAGAGAGAGAGAGAGAGAGAGAGAGAGAGAGAGAGAGAGAGAGAGAGAGAGAGAGAGAGAGAGAGAGAGAGAGAGAGAGAGAGAGAGAGAGAGAGAGAGAGAGAGAGAGAGAGAGACGAGAGAGAGAGAGAGAGAGAGAGAGAGAGAGAGAGAGGAGAGAGAGAGAGAGAGAGAGAGAGAGAGAGAGAGAGAGAGAGAGAGGGAGAGAGAGAGAGAGAGAGAGAGAGAGAGAGAGAGAGGAGAAGGAGGGAGAGAGAGAGGGAGGGAGAGAGAGAGAGAGAGAGAGAGAGAGAGAGAGAGAGAGAGAGAGGATGCTGTTACCTTTCCAAAGCTACCCTTGCCCAGTACCATGAGAAAATTGAAGTCAGACAGTTTCATGCGATCTCTGTTGCCATTGCTGTCGAATTTGGAGATGTTGGAAGATGAGCTGTCTGTTTTGCTGGGACCAATTTTAGCTCTCTGTTGAGAAATAACAAAAAGAAACAATAAGCTTGTATTAGATCAGGGTCAAAGAACAACAAACACAAAACACCCCCCCAACTAAATTTGTTTCTACATCACGACAGGGACTTTTTATTGCATTCAATTGTTTTTGCAATACATGACATTTCCTCGGATTTTATATTTGCTACCCTTTCATTAGTTACATTTGCATTAAATTGTTATGTTTCTATACAGAACAAAATATAGTTTTATCCCACAAATCTCACATAAACCATTCTGCTCTTTTACATTTACATCCTTTACTTTGTTTATTAGGATTTCCTGTGCGTCTGGTCCCCAATGTGAGCACATTAAGCACCATAAGGAGCAAGCAAAACCTCACAAACATACACACAAACACAAAAAAATTAAATAAATAAATTCTCTGTCGATGTTACTACATTTCGTAAGTATGTCTATTCATCACCTCCCTCCTGAATTTGTCAAACACACGATTCAGCAAACACTGGGTAAACCTGTCAAACAGTCTGCCAATGAAGCAAATTTTTCGCTATTGTGTTTGAAGTACAGTATGTGCGCGAAACGGCATGCATCTGTAATGCAGAAAGAGATGTCCAAATCTGTCTTTGGCAGCATTTGTAAAACAGCTCTAAAGTGTCTGTTAGACACAGAGAAAGTGGGTGTGTGTATGTTAAACTGTGACAGCGAGTGTGAGGCTTACTCTCCCAGGGTGCTGAACGTTTTGTTTCTGGCATGGATCTTACTGCCCAGGCTGGCATGATACTGAATAACAGACAGTCTGGGCAAATGACTGTCTGTGGTTTCTTCTGTGTTAAGTGTGTGTGTGTGAGTGTCTCAGGCCACAGTCATTAGGCCCGTCGGCTGCAGGCCGAGGTGAAGCGTACTGCCGATTTCCTTGTTCACCAACCTTCTCCTTCACAGTCCACTGAGAACTGATCCATTATCTACAGCTGTGAGCCAATCACACCTACAGCAATCGAGCAACAGGTCACACACACACATAGACAGATCCTCACACAGACGCACTAAAAGCTTTTCTCATTCACAACACGTTTGCGCAGCAATCTGCCTGACACATGAACAACAGAACAGAGGGTCAAAATGTTTCCTTTACGTTGCTTCTTTTGCACTGCAAACACACACAGAAAAAATGTATATTCCTAAACAGTACCTCTGTCTCATTTATGAATTAAACAAACAATTACAGTATATTTACATATTTATAAATGAATGATGCTATTAGACAAATTCATCTTTGATTTGGTCAATAAGTCACACTTAAAAATATAATTGTAAGCAGGGAGAGGGTTGGAAGTCTCATTGTTACTTAAAGGTATAGTTCACCCAAAAATGAGAATTCTGTCATCATTTACTTAGCTGCTTGTCATTTCAAACCTGTATAACTATCTAACGTAGAACACAAAATATGATATTTTCAAGAACGCTGGTAACCAAACACCGGTGGAACCCATTCACTTGCATTGCTCTCTATAAATAGAAGTGAATAGGTACCGAAGTTGTTTGGTTACCAACATTCTTCAAAATATCTTCTTTTGTCTTCTGCAGAAAAAAAGAGCACACGTCAATGTTTTACAGGTTTGAAATGAGTGTAAATAAACATGCGTAAATAAACACAATATCGATAATTGAGGCTTTTAGTATCATGGTTATTGACAATACTGGTATACTGTGACATCCCTAATTTACAGGGATATTTCATGCATTCTGACTTCTTTACACTGCTGGCTTCTCATGCTTAACATGGTCACTTTGTCAAAAAACGAGTTGGATGCGCTGTTGCGCTCCGGACGACCAGAGTTCGAGTCCCTGCTCGTAGTCCTTTCCCGATCCCACCCCCTCTCTCATCCACTTCGTTTCCTGTCCTATCACTGTTACTGTACAAATAAAGGCAAAAACGGCAAAAATAACTCTTAAAAAAAACGAGTTGGACGTATGACGTAGTATTTCTGTGCTCTATCAATCTGCCAGGGTTCGTATAGGTTTCAGAAAGTTTTTTCGACATGAATTCCCGTTACGAAACAAGGGTTCTAGGTCCCTTATTGGACAATTCTCCCGGAAAAGCATGCGCACACGTCAACCAGCGAGAGCGAGAAAAAGAGCACGCTCATCAATGTGCTTCATTCGGGTTATGGAAGTTCAGCTGTGTTTGTTTGTTCACTGCATTTTGG
This sequence comes from Triplophysa rosa, assembly GCF_024868665.1. NCBI lineage: Eukaryota > Metazoa > Chordata > Actinopteri > Cypriniformes > Nemacheilidae > Triplophysa > Triplophysa rosa. Next base: position 14,062,872 of record NC_079900.1, on the reverse strand, counting down.
TGATGAATGTTATATAAACGGTGGATATAACGCTGGATTTCCAGATCGATTGAAACTGATAGACGGAGCGGTCCCAGCGCTAAAAGATGCCGGACATGAACCGCACGCGCTAAGTGAAACTGAGTTAAATGTCTGTGTTTTGTTGGCAATTGGTGCGTACGTGCATAATGTAAACAACACTAACTTATAGAGAATCAACAGTTATGCAGGGATAATGCGATGATGTATTGTGTGCTCGTGCTTTGCTTCCGCCCCCCTGCACGCCTCCAGGAGCTCGACTGTTCTCGCAAATAATCACACAGCTGTATCTGTCTTTAATAAATGTGATCAAACTAAATACTCTTTGAAGATATGAAGGATGCAATACTATACTCTATAGGTACTCAAGATTAATATGAGATTGGCAGATACTGTGCGTGTTACATCCGCTTTCATTTCCAGACCATGTCTCTAAAGAACCTCCTTTCTTTATTTTCTTCCTAATTTCTACAGTAACAGCCATTTTTGTGCGATTCATCTCAAACACGGCACTGACACTCTGTAATATGCATAAGAGGTGACTGTAATTAAGAAAAAACAGCGAGTTGATTTTAATTTAGACTCAAAATCACTCCAAATGAATTTCAGCACGTCTCTCTCTCTTTTCCCACGATCCCACTGTTATTTCCCACAAGAATGAATGTCTAGGCTTGCCTGCGCTCCCTCGGCCCATCCCACACACTCCTGTTTAGCTGCCCTCTCTCGCTGCCTCCTGGAGTACATTCAATTTTAATTTCAAAACTGCTGCCATATTGTGAGGCTGCCATGCGGCTCAGTCTAGCATAGAATTCCATTAACCCACTCAATACTGTTCGGATGCCACACTTCACACTGTCTCTGCAGAAAAACACATGGCCCGGTCGAGTCCGCTGCCCAGACCTTGGCCTCATTCCCACATCTCTCAATATATACAGTATATGACTTGCTCTTCCCCACGTCACAATCCACAATCCCTCCCCTCTCTATCTCTGAAGGTTGTGGGTCTGTAGCTGTGTGGGCAGGGACATGTGGCCTCTAGGGGAAAAACCCATCCGAGATGCCGTCCCTCCCCATCAAAACCACAAGCTGAGTGGCAGCATTGATCTCCGCACATTCTTAGTCGCACACGCGCAAGACGCTCTCCGCCGCCTCCTCTAATATCGATCGTGAGGCGTGAGCAAGCGATTAGTTCCATATCCAGCTGAGATCCTCATCACGCCGCTGAGACAGTGTTTCGTTTGTAAAAGACATCTCAGACTTCTGCCTGGCACCCACACGGATACACAGCATTACACGTTCTGGCCGGCCCAGTGGCAACTTTTATTTGTCTGATCCAGAACGGACAGGATGGATGTGAGAGAGAGAGAGAATTGGGTGGTGAATAAAAGGGAAAAAGAGACTAATGCTAATGTGGGTAGATTTCCACTGAGCTGAATGCATCGCATTCAACGCGCCTCACTGCACACAAATACCGTCATTTCTGCACAGCAGTGTGGAGGGTGGAGCGAGGGAGAGAAAGAAAAAGCGAAGAAAAGGAGAGCGAAGTCGTGGAAGTCATTTCTTCATAGCGGTAAATATAAGTTGAGGAACACTTATATTAAACAACACATACAGTAACACAGTTGCACTTACAAACGTAATCTTAATCTTTAGTGTTTAAAAAAGGTCGTTTTTTAGAATGAAAATAAACACGGAGTCCTAAAAAAAGGTTATCCCATTTGACATTTGAAAACGAACCTTGTCGTGACAAAGGTCATACTAAAAGTAAAAGTCATGCCATTGGCCCTTGAGCAACTCGAGTTCATAAGAACATGCGTGTATCTGTATAAAATACAAGCTTATCCTAAATGAGTGCGAGATAATGAGTCATTTCCCCATCTCTGTTTTCATGCTGAGCCAAATCTGGCTGCAGCTCACGACATGGGAACAAAAGTTGAAGTGAGGGTACAGCTCTGAGCGTCGTGTGATGTGGGTGTTCTGGCCCTAGAGCGGATGAACACGAGTGAACGGACCTGATACTGACACGCATCCTGAGGGAGGCCTGCCAGTCACTCCCTGTCTATCCGTCTGTGTGTGTTTGCGTGCGTGAGACGGAACAGTGCTGGCAGAACCAGCCCTAATGGGATCGGTATAAACAACACCAAGCCAGTCCTTCACCTGCCCCCTCTGTCTTCTAACAGAGACCTGCCCTGACCACAACCTCCCCGCAGAGTGAGAGAGAGAGAGAGAGAGAGAGAGAGAGAGAGAGAGAGAGAGAGAGGGCGAGAGAGAGAGAGAGAGAGAGAAATGAACCAGATCAGTATCCAGAAGGACCTTTTTCTTGCTTCTACCACCCGGTTACTTTCAAATAAAGCCGAAATATTGTTTCCCTCACATCCTCTCAAAGCATGCTGAGAATGCAGGTCATTCATCTTTAGCCAGCAACAACAACAGAACAACACCGATCTGAGCGAAACACCAGCTGTGATGCTAATCTTTGAGAGAATGAGTCAATGTGTCTCAACATTTTAGAGAGAAAGGGAGAGCGAGTAAAAGGAAAATGAAAGAAAACAGAAGTAAACAGATAAGTTAAGGAGTTTTCCTTTATGCTGTGAAATGGCAGCCCATCAGATGAGCTACAGATTGACCATTTCACACGTCTTGCATAATGCATCACACCAGCGGAGCATACCGCCAGCTAGCTTAACACACACACACACACACACACACGTATACGGCAGTCCGAGTAGCGCTAAACCTCACATCGAGCTGTTCATAAATAATCCCAACATGCACTGGGTCAGCACGCGGGACCGTTTGAATTATGCAAAGACCTGCACAGGCTTTGCTTGACGACACACTGCCACACACAAAGTGTGTAACGCTGGGGAAAACTTGGCCATGGTGTGCACTGAGAAATTTGGATTTATTTTTTAGATGAAAAGTAGTGACTTCACGTGCACACATTGTGCACACATCAGATATACAGACCAACAGGCACAAACTGAATGTCAGGACATTGCAAATTCTCACATACCAATTTAGTTTGAAACATGTGTGAACTACTAAACACACTCATAGACACAGAACAGAGGGATGGGGGCTTTAAATGTGCATGAATCAATCAGTAAGGAAAAAGCCGAGGGATCAGAGGCTGCGGGCCGGTCCCTCTCAGTCAGCTCTATTCTGTATTCACACTGCTAAGTGCAGAGCAGAATGCAGGTTGACATGAGTGTGATTACTTTGTGAGGATGCTGGGATTTGGCACGGTGTTATTTATGCCAGATTTGACAGTGAGTGATATATGCTTCATGCACAAAGACCTGTTTCTCTGTCTTATCTTTGTCCTGCTTGCTCCCTCACCACTGACCCTATTAACTTTCTAATGCAAATTCCTGGTCTTTTTCTGCACAATAATTGTAAGTGTCATTCCAAATAAAAATCTTGGGTAACACATTACAATAAGGTTGTATTTGTTAACAGAAGCAAATGCATTCGCTTACATAACTAACAATAAGCAATAGTTTTTAGCATTTCTTAATTTTTGTTAAAGTGATAGTTCAACCAAAAATGAAAATTCTGTCATCATTTACTCACCCTCGTCATTAGAAGATATACATAATAAGATATTTTGAAGAAGGTAACCGAACAACAACCGGCGGTACCCATTCACTTGCATTGGTTTTGTGTCCATACAATAGAAGTGAATGGGTACCACTGTTGTTCGGTTACCGACATTCTTTAAAAGAAAATCATACAGGTCTGAAATGACAAGTGGTGAGTAAATGATGACAGAATTTTCATATTTTGGTGAACCACCACTTTAATGAAAGTTAATGGCAATATAATTGTTCATGTTTGTTCATAGTACTTTGACTAATGTTAACAGTTTCAACTTTTGATTATACAAATGTATTACAAAATGCTCAAATTGACATGAAATAAGATTAATAAATGCTGTAGCAGTATTGTTCATTGTTCGTTCATGTTAACTAATGCATTACCTCATTTTAATAAATACAACCTTATTGTAAAGTGTAACCAAATCTTTTACTGTTTTACCTTTGAAACTTTAAAACAATATACCTGTACTGTACATACATACAACTTTTAAGTTGTCTTGTCTTGAATCTTGAGCAATTGTAAATGTTTTTTGCTCAAATAATAAATAATGAACATATGAATTAATGTGAACATTCAACAGCCCTATCACCCTGTAGCCCGAGACTGGTTACCCACTGAAGCTAAGCAGGGCTGAGCCTGGTCAATACCTGGATGGGAGACCTCCTGGGAAAGCTGGGTTGCTGATGGAAGAGGTGTTAGTGAGACCAGCAGGGGGTGCTCACCCTGTGGTCTGTATGGGTCCTAAAAGCACCGATGCAACGATGAGACGTTAAACTGAGGTCCTGACTCCCTGTGGTCATTAAAGATCCCATGATTTCCTCCACTGGCCCTTGTCAATCATGGCCTCCTAATAATTTCCACCCTCTGAATTGGCTCTATCTCTCTCTCCTCTCCACCTATAGCTGGTGTGTGGTGAGCGCACTGGCGCCGTTGTACTGTGGCTGCCGTCGCATCATCCAGGTGGATATTGCACACTGGTGGTGGTTGAGGGGAGAACCCCCTCATATGAATGTAAAGCCCTTTGGGTGTACAGCAATGCACAATAAAGCGCTATATAAATGCCTCACTCATACTCGTACTCATGTAAATAAATACACAGTAAAACACTGACTCACCTCAAACTTCTGCCGGAGTTCCTCATTGCCTTCTTCTCCCTCAGGTGGGACAGGAACGTTAAAGTACTCGCCCTCCTCCTGACTGAGCAGCTTAAACCTGCATGTATGTATGTGTAACAGAGGAAATAAAGGAGAGCTAAATGAGTAAGTATCTCGGCAGCATCACATATGGTTCAGACAGTACCACAGGCATTAAATACAGCTCCATCTGGCCCCTATAGGAACCCTACTCTGCTTGCGTGCTTTCCTGAAACTACACATTCTGTGAAATGACCTCATTAGCTCATTTTAAACCACTCAGATGCTTACAGTTTCCTCTCACCGTGATTGACCTTCGTTATGATCTTGCGTGGGGACGAATCCAAGCAGTTGGAGTTGCCCTCAAACAGCTTTCAAACGTTTGAGGGACAATGGGATACCTCGCCTCATTTTAGCTCTTCTAACATCTGTGCATCCAGATAGCAAAAATCGGCTTCATCTCCCAGACTAAAGCTCTCAAAAAGCAACAGACCAACCACCGAAAGCACCTGGAATGCCGAAACGCAGGGTTTTCACCTCCTCTATGGCTACTGAATTGAAAGAAGGCCCTGTTTTCAATTTGCCTGTAGTATGACGGTGTGTTTGTGTAAGACTGGCGATGAGTCATGGCTGCAGTGCTCTCCCCCTACACATCCTTCTTCCACATCTAGACCTCCAGAGGCTTTTTTTGTGTGAGCATCCTCATCGAATTGCGTTCCACCGTAAGTTTGCAGAGAAGGGCACACCTCTTTCCAGTGAGACGGCATATGGTGTGTGTGTGTGTTGCTCGTGTAGTAAGGAAGGTGCTAAGTGGTGTGTGTTGTTGGCCCTTATCACCAGCACAGCACAGAGTCTGTAGCCACAGAATTTAGCAGAATTTGAACACCATTCACAAAACAGCAGTAGAAAATGAGTTGGGCGGGGTGGGGGGGTTGGGGTAGGGGGATGGAGCAGTGGGGGGGTGCTGGAAGGAGTCGGCTGTGATGTCACTATAGGGTGAATTCTGAATATTAATTAACTCTTGCTGATGTTGCTGGAAAATCTTCTACATTTTGATTCTTTTAATGAATATTCATGAGCCATTAAAGGTTGTGTCGTTGCATTGTCAGCTTTATATTTGGTATATATTACTATATATCAATTCTACAATCCATTCTACAAATGAATGCTGCAAGTCACTGGAAAGTAATCCTACAATCTAGAGGTGTGGCCATATTGACAACAGTGTTCATTTCGTTGACGAAAACTACGACGAAAAGTATTCGTTAACGACATGTTTCCACTGACGAAAACGAGACGATAACTAAATAAAAATGAATGCATGATAACGAAAACTGTAATAAAAATATACTGACATTTTCGTCAACTAATAAAAACGAGACGAAAATATTCTTGTCCCACCTGGCGGACATCAGTTTGCGCGCATGTGCTGCTTATCTCATATAAACGGCAGAGAGAAGTCTCTGGGAGAAGGGGAAGCACACACGTGTATTCTGTGTCTCCACGCGGTTTACAAAGCGTCTATTTTCCTTCACGATCGCCGGTAAAACGCCGCAAACTTGAAGCGCGACTGCAGGCGAGTCACCCCGAAACACATTACGAAGGCAAGCTCAAAGGTTTTTATATGCCAATGTTAATTTAACACGAGCTGCTGCATAACGTGAAATGCAACATAAAGTCAGCCAAAAGAAACCAGCGCTGTCCTCTACTGATTATAGAAGTGATGAAGTGAGTCAAACTGTACATTCCAACCAAATATGTAACATGTTTGCATGACTAAAGAAATGTAATACAATTTATATAATATGTCTTTTTGAAAGCTATTTCTCATTCATTGCTGTCTCAAGCAAAGACAGTGCAACTCTTACTTCAAAGAGGCATGCCATGAGCCAATAGCCTTTGAGTGTGAGCCCTGTCAGAGCGTTTCATTGGTTGAATGAACTGAACGAATACGCCCTACTTAACGAGTCAATCGAGTCAAATGGGATTGAATGAACTGGAACATGTCGTTCATGGTCTAATATTCTGTGTTCCAACCATGCATATCTAGTTACTGATCTTTTCTGAAAAATAAAGGTAATGACCTGGTTTAATTTCATTCTAAGGTGAAGTAAATTATGTCAAAACAGTTGAATCTTTGTATGGAACATTTAATTACACCAAGTAAATGATTTAAACCATTTAGATTTTAGTGGACTAAATATAATGTATATTTATTTGACTAAAATGTTTTTCATATTTCGTCGACTAAAACTAGACTAAAACTAAAATGATGGGGTTGACTAAAATGTGACAAACTAAATTGCATTTTCGTCAAAAGACTGACTAAAACTAAATCAAAATTTGCTGTGAAAATTAACACTGATTGACAATAACCGTGATATTAAAAACATTTAAATATTTTTGATATTATAAAAAAAATTATATCTCTTTGTCCTTACACATATACTAATATAATATCAAAAGCAACTGTGTTGCAAACTCTCTTTCTTTCAGCCTCCCTACATTCCTATTTTGACTAAATGGACAAAAAAATTAAACAAAAAAAGACACACAATTATTATTTTTTAAGAAAAGAATCGAAGAATAGATATTGCGATAACATCGTCATCTCAAACTACCTTTTTTGCCCACGATAACAGTGTAGTGAAAAATCGGATATCATAATAATAAAACCATAGTTTGTTCAACATCCCGCACATACACAAACTCCAAATCTCACCTTTTTCATAACATTCCTTTCTTCACTTCAAGAAGCACTGATCTTAGATTCTTCTTATGTCACACTTTAATAAGTGATGTAGTTAGATAGCGAGAACAAGACTGGGTTCATTCAGGTCAGGTCCGCCCATGTCTACTGAGGAGATGAAACATCTCCTCTAATCTGACACTCCTCGAACACACAGAGAAGCTCATAAGATCAACTCAAATGTTTAAGAATACTTAACTCTTTTTGTAAGTCATATTTTTAAGTCGCCTTTATTAATTGGACCGGGAGAGGGCCAGGAGCCGGGACTAAAACTCGGGTCACCTGAAGCACAGTTGAACTCTGTGTCTTTAACACTGTCCACAAGGCTCTAAAAGGTTTCTTTAGTCTTAAATACACTGAGAAGATCACACGAGGTATGTTTCTCAAGTATGTGTGAAAAATACATGTAAAATGAGGAAAAAAGGAAACCAAGAGAAAATGAATTCCAGAGTTTTTCAGTGAAGGTGGATGTGACCTTTCACATTGAAACTGTAACACTGCTGGATCTGTCACTTCACCTGCTCATTACAGCACATTTGGGTAATCACAGTGGGCTCGTACAGATGCAAAAAATACACACAGGCTGGCACACCCCAGCTGATGGTTAGCAGTCGGAAGAAGAGAGGCTTTTAAAGTTGTTCGTGTGGGACGTGAGTGTATGTGAGCAGAAAACAAGAGTGGAGAGCTCTTACATGAAGAGCCCTACTGCAGACAGCCTGAAGACTTCTGAAAGAGCAAGAGTCTTCAAACCCAGACGACGCGACTCGACAAGGGTTCCCGTGGCATGTGCAGGGCAGTTAAGCTGACTAGAACAACTAGGGAGGTGTTTCATGTATACAAAATATAACACATTTCTACGTTTCAGGGTTAATAATGTGTGTGTGTGTGTGTGTGTGTGTGTGTGTGTGTGTGTGTGTGTGTGTGTTTGTGTGTGTGTGTATTAGGGGTGTTGTGTGTCACACAAATCTGAGTAAAAAAAATCTGAGATATGAGATGAAATTTTATGCAAACAACTCTCTGTAAACAATTTTTTTTTTCTCTAGTAACATGGCCCAACAGCGACACCAGCCCATGATAATGTCTGTTTATCATTCACAACGGGTCCGCAGATCAGCATGAATGAGATTATTTACTGTTATTAATGGGACCAAGTAAACAACTTATCCCCCCGACTCAGTCGTCACTATTCTTGATCTCATCCTAATTGAAATGAACTTGACTTGAAACATATAATGATCTGTAAGCGAAACGGTTTCTAGTGATCACTCAGCTAAGTTAAAGGTGCACTTTTATCATCATCACACAGAACATTTGTTGACTAATGGCCTGAAAATCCCTATTAATGATAACAGCAGGACAACAATATTAAAGATATCCTAAATATGCTTGTTACAGTGTAAAAAACAGTATGTAAAAATGTTGGTTGTAAATAGTAGGTAAATATAAAATAAAGTAAATTATATAAACTACAATATAAATCACTATACTGTTCTTTGAGTACATATTTAGGGTCACAAGCTTTTAGATTTTATCCTACATTTTATAATAATGATAAACTAATAAGTTTATTATTATAAGTTTATTATCACAATCATAATTATTATATTGTAGCCTTTTCAAAATAGTCACCATTTGCCTTGAATTTGTAAAAATGTACTTTTTCCATTTTATCAACCAGCATCTTTAGGTCTGACCCTGTGATGCTTTTCAAACAGTATTGAAGAAGTTTCCACTGAATTTCCATTGAATGGAATTAAAACATGAATTTACATTCAACATTAAAAAACATCAGGCCTGCTCACCATCCATCCACTCCTAGCTTCTGAAGCTCTGAGATGCCAAAAGACAGAGAGCCCATGAAGTCATTCCGGCTGGTCAAATCCCAGTCCCAGATCTCCACAGACAGCCTGCGGTCTTTGTCAGACTCCTTCAGATTACTGTAAGACAAAAAGCGAATGAGGGAGGAGGACAGAGACAAAGAAAGCATGCTAAAAGAGAAACCAGAAAAACTTTGCCAGACGTGGGCGGACCGAGGCTCTGAAACAGACAGAAAACTTCCTTACAATGTGAAGGTCTCGTTCCACGTGGGATTCAGACAGCATTTGATGGTCTTGGTCTTCTGTTTGCTCTCACTCTTGGGGTCAGGGATGAGTTTTAGTTTTACATAGGGGTCAGACAGGCCATTGGGGTCCATGGGCACCAGGTTCTTTGCCTCTTTAACTATAATGAAAATATAAAATATATTAAAACATAAACAGAAATGTACAGTAAGGATAAAAGATGAAAAAAATGTGAGGTTTGTGAAAGGTTAGGACAAACAAAACACATGTACAGCACTGTAAGAAAAAGAGTGTCTCTTGAATAATGTCTTAATATGTTGCTTTACTCTTCGAGGTTCAAGGCTGTCCAAATATTTTTTTCACAGAATAACAAGTCAAGGATTTTGAATAAGCAAATAATTTTGCAAGCTTTTAGTAAAGGCTTTAGAGATGAACACATTGGTGATCATGTGGTGCTTTGAATGCACACAGAGTATCCCAGTAATTGGGGTTGACCTCAGCACTTGACCAGTGCAACAATTAATGCAAGGAGGCTGCTGTGGTCCTGAGATTTGTGGCTAGTGTAATTTCCATAATGAGTGGTGTGTGAAGGTAGGCTTAGCTGTTCATTAAGACGGCAGCGTACTGCGGCACAAAGTGAGCGAGACAGACTTTTGCATGAACTGCCGTGCTCACAAAGCATGATTTATTTCAGCAGCTAATAAATGTTATGCACACTATGTTCGTTCGCAAACCCCTCCACACAAAGCAATTAAGAAAGCCAGATCACTGACCATGCAAGAGTATTTGTATGAAGATATCAAATGCTTTGACCCACGGATACGCTCGGTTTTGTGGCTCAGAAGTAATTTGAGAGATGTAGGATATTCTCATAATGATGTTACCAGACTGATTTAAAAAAAATACCGATCTCATTAACATAACACAGTTGATCATCCTCAAAGCCTAAAATGTTAAAGGCTGTGGGAAAAGAATTCATGTGGGTTTCTGCAAATATTGAAACTGCACTGCCCCCTCTGGGTGAAAGGCGGCACTGCAACTGAGTGCCAGATGGTAATTTACACTAAATAAGCGTTTTGGGCCTCTTTTGGTAAGACCCAGAATGATCCTGTGAGACTACAAACCATGCCTACTACAAGAAATGACTTGTACAAAACGCAAAATAGACTTAAAATGGCCATGCTAGATGATGTGATTAAAACACTTGAGAAATGTTATAGGTATAGTTCACATGAAAATGAAAATTCTCTCATAATTTACTCATTCAATAAGCCCATAAATTCATTATAAAAGTAATCGAAATGACTCCAGTGGTTTAATAATTTTTTGTTTTATTTTTAAAGCTTATTTGGCAAAACAAAGCAATAAATGTGCAAAATTCATATATGGCAATATACTTATCATGCTTTTGTTTGTGTTCAGCTGAGGAAAGGAAGTCACATACATCTAGAATGCCATGAAGGTGAGTAAATTATGAGAGAATTTTCCTTTTCAGGTAATTTACTGCTTTCTGGTAATTTCAGGGAAATTACGTGTTACAAAAAGGAAAAGTTTACCATAAACTATTTTCTTTAAGTGTGCATTATGTAACACGTGTGTACAGGAAATGAAACACTTAACATGATTGGTATCAAACACACTCTATAGTGGGAGTGGCTTGTAATATAGACATATTATGTAACTGCTCAGAACTACTACAGACCTGACTGGTTTTAAGGTTGAAATAAGTAAATCTTCAACAAAATGCTGAGTGCTGAACATGCATGCGCTCCTGTGGTCAAAAATCCAGGTAGAAATGACCATTGAGGAGAAGAGCCACAGATATTATTGCCTGGTCAATTCATTAATTTTAAGTGACAGGACTCTGAGGTGTACAAAAGGAGATGCCCTCATTCATCTTATCGAACGCTCAGCAGATCTGCACTGCAGTCGTGTGACATTAAATTATAAAGGACAGCGTAATGGATTAAAAATGTCTTTTACGTTCAGCGCTGTTGGCACAAACTGATGCTCAGCTCATCAGCTGCTAGCGAGACTGTTATTTCATTCTATGGGACATTCTATGTGAGTAGAGGCTTGTGGAAAAAATGGCCCAGGACTGAGAATGAGAAAAGGAGAAGGATGAACGGCTGAATGCGGAGCAGCGTGTTCAGAATAAAACCATAAAGTACACACACCTACTGCTTCACTCATTCAGGGTTAACTCACTAAAGCCATTAACAGTGCTTTAATTCATTTTCTCTGTTGGTTTGTATACGAAATATCATTTTATTGAGTTATCGAACTTTGAGCAGGACTAAATGGGTTTATGGAAGTATCAATTATAACCTAGCAGCTGTTCACCATACAGTATAAAGAAACTCCACCGTTTCATCGTTTACCAAATAATACATGAAATTAAATTACAATAATAAATGTGAATTTACAGAGAATTAAAAAACCCTGTAATTATTAACCCTAATCAAAATAAAACATTTTAAAGAATAATTATGCAACCGTTGCTAAATGACAAGTCCTATGTATTACGTAATAGTTCATAGTGACCGCAGTGTAGGATTTGTGAGTTTCTGCTTTATGAAAAGAATGAGAATAACGCCCTCTGCTGGACACTCTAACGATCACCACTCTTTATCTGTTCTGGCATAACATAAAATGTGGCCGATGCACTAACCCGAGGATGGTTGTGTTTTGTTTAGGAAACCTGTCTGTGCTGATGCCAAGGAGAGGCAGGAAGACTAACTATGTTTTCTTGCGTTGTCATGGAGACGTGTAATGCAATACACGCTTGAGTAATCCTATAGAATTTCACAATGAGCTCAAAAGCACCATTTCCTTCCATCACTGTCTACATGCTCCAGTTAGACATCAGAGGTCTTCTGTTTATCTATATTCCAGAAAATAAAACGTCTGTTTCCTCCCATTGGTGTTGTTCTTTTCGATTTTGACCGAAAATGTTTTACCATCTGGTCACATTAATTCTTTTTCAACAATAATTATTAACATTAACAGTGACAACCATTAAGCATAATCTGAAAAGTGCAATACTCAAGATTTATTCAAATGAAAATTTTAGATTCATTAATATTCTACTACAGTTTATGCATTTATGGAAAAAGTGACAAACCCATGACAAACCGTCGTTCCCTGTAATTCAAATCCATGACCTTTTTGCTGCAATGTTTTACCAGGTGGAGCTACAGGAACAAGATTCAACATATGTATTTTGATTAAATTGTAGTATTATTGTATTATTCAACATTTGGATGTATTGTAAAATAGAAAAATTACTCCTTAATCTTTAGCATTTATTATGCATGCAGTGACACATAAAGCCGTGGTGCTAATATGAAAATTGCTATATACTGTTATTATATGTCAAGTGTTGTGTAATGATGCGTCACAAATATCTTCTCCTGTGCTCAATGAAAATGAACATAATTTTACACTTTCTAATAAGAACAGTTTCTTTAAACGCAGCACCTGACAGGGTTGCAATCGCCTGGGTGTGAACATTTCCCACATTCTAGTGTTGCTTTGGATTCACCACTAGGAGGAATCAGATACCAGGCAATAACCCACAAGCATTCAAAACAGCACACTTTACGCCCCTAAACTTAATCTACTCAGATAAGGTGTGCCTTATAAGTACATTTAGCTTATTAGCTTAGTCATTTTCTGTCCCTCTTCAAGGGTGTAATGGAGGCACGTATGTAGTACTGAGAGCTCCAGGATGAAGTGTTTATTTGCATGCATGCACATGTGTGCAGCAGTGATGTGTACAAGTGGGCAGCAGTGACTCACTGCTGACGGTGAGCACGTTGTTCTTGATCTCTGCAGTGATTTGGATGCGGCCCCTCCTCTCTGTGTGGTCAGTCCCACACAGACTCGGCACGTTGGCCACGCAGCGCTTATGGATGTTCATCATGCAGTCTGGATAAAGGAAGAGAGAAAGCGCGAGAGCTGTTATAAACAAAATTACATTACATACACAGACACACACCGTGTATATATTATAATAGGAAAATGCTTCTCCAAGATGGAGTCGAACATTATATATAAAATACTGCTATTTAATTACATTCAGAAAAATATTAATAGCAACTAAATGATCTAATTAAAAACTGACTGCCCAATATTTTCTGTTCTATGCTTTTTTCTGCTTATTTGAGCATTGTCATTACCTTAGCAACTACTGTAACTGTCAGACTCTTTCCTTCAGTTCGTGAGAATTAGTCGAGTTATTCAACTGTGAAACGAGCATACACGCAAACTTCCTGAAGACACTTTTGAGTGTACACACACAAACATACACCCACTCTAATCCCTCATGTGCGGCCGCACTTCTCAACAGTTCAGTTAGAAGTGTGGCAGCGCGTGAGCCGGAGCTGCAGTGTAAACACTGCTGAGGGCTCCGGAGAAGACGACTCGTGCACTGAAAACTAAACAAAGGTAATTATAGCTCTGCCAGTCTGCAACCATAACAACTTTGCTTCAGGTTTCAGGTAAAGACACTGAGCACCACAGCAAACAGCCCTCATCTCTACAACACCTGTCAGAGTGTATGTCTGTCATACAATGTTATGCAATGAGCCACTGTACTGTTAAATATGCTCTTATGCCAATGAATATTTGTTAGCCAACAGTCTAGTTTTGTGGACGTGGACATTTCTGTCCCCGGGGCTCGGACAGCTGCTGACTGTGAAGCATTTTGAATGTTTTATGTATTGGACACTGGATAAGAGGCCAGCTATGGTGAGATGGAAGGTGTTTTGTGAACGAAGCTTCATACTGTATGAAGGTTGGTTATGTGCCGAGTATATTTTGCCCACAGGGATAGATAATACACAAAGATCAGCAATTCATTTTACTGCAGAGATATCTCACACTCTGGTTTCTGGTTTATCCATATTACCAAAGATTGATAGCATGGGATACATATGATTATTGAAAAGTACAGTAAAAAGTGGAAAGTTTTAAATAGTTTATTTTGGCACTAGCAGAAAGATTCCTAGGGGTTGCTATGGTGTTGTAGGTGGTTGCTAGGGTGTATTTAGGATGCTGCTATTGGACATAGCTTTCCAGTAAAAGTCACCATTAGGAAATTTGTCTGCTCAAGCAGTGGTTCTCAAACTTTTTTGTTGTAAGGTCCCCTTTGTGTAGAGTGCATCTCTTTGCGGCCCCCCAAATAAAAGCTAAAACTTTGAATTTTAATGAATTAAACCAAAAACATATTCAGTTATACAATGCTGGAACATTAATTATTTTTCGATGTTTGAAAAACGAACCGTTGGGCTATACAGGAAAACTTTTGATCAGGAAAAAAAAGACTGCACATTAAATCAGAACAGCCTGAACATTTGCGCACACTTTGGTGTATGTGACTGGAAAGCTTTTGTTTGATTCTGTGAGTGTCTGACTAAAAGCTAAAGAAAGAGAGGATACCCACGGTCACATCTCATGCCCTGGTGGATGAGTCCGTACAGCAGAGAGCCGCAGTGGTCACAGAAGGTGGGGCTGGAGTACGTGTGGACTTTGAACTTGTGCTTACTTCGTGGATCCTTCAGAGAAACAAACAGAAAAAAGGAACCCGTCAACCTTGTTTGCAAAAATAAGCAGTGGCAAACATATAAGGAATTAAGATGTTAAATATCACTACCGTACAAAGAGAGAAAACGCTTTTGAAGGAAGTACATTTGATACAGGGAGAAATTACGGTAAGGTCACAGAAAGGTCAAAAGGGTATTTTATACAGTATGTTAAAAGCAAAGGTGTGACAGAGAGTTAGCGAGTAAAGACAATATTCAGCTTGGTCAAGAGGTAATAATTAGAAATGATCATAAAGTACAAAACAAATCCATGTCTATAAAAAGCGAATAGACTGGCACAGCATCCGCAGTTCATAGTGTACCCTACAGTACAATTTTACATGACAGCTGTGCAAGAAGAAAAAAAATCTATATTTACTATACACCATCTCCATCTGTTCAAGGCCTATATACTTAGCTCCAAGCAAAACAAACCTGGCCAGCTCTTCACACATTCAAATATTTACATGAAACGCTTCTGGAAGATGTTCTTATCTAAGGTGACTCAAACTGTATTCAGTACTAGTTTGTGTGTAAACTGGGAATCAATCCATGATCTTTGGCTTGCTTGTGCCATGGTCTACCTGATAAGCTACAGGACCGCTGTGGCCCCAGAGGATTCTTGGGTAGTTTAAGGAGAGATGGTTTTAGCCATGGTAAGTTTGAATAATGTTAAACTGTCTGTTTTTGTTTGCTTCATCGCTCAAAACATGGAAAACCACATGTGGTATTTTCATTTACTGTACAAAAAATAATAGGAAATAGGAAAATACTTTATTTTTGGACTACGTACTGTTATATTGGTGCATATGCATTAAATTGCAAAATAATCTATAATAATAATTTAGCAATTATTTGTCTTTTTTCTGTGCAATTTCAGACCAAATCAATAAACGTGAAGCTATATGTCAAATGTGACCCTGCCTATGTAAACCAGGCTAAATTTTCATAATCTAATTATGAGATAACGAGCATCAAAGTTTCAACAACCAAACAACCATTCATTTCACTATGATTTCAATCTTTGACATGGCCTTACTCAGTCAATATCAAAGATATCAAGGTTATAATTTTCCCAGAATGTTTTTCACATTATGTAGGATGATTTTATGTAGAAAACAGTAAACCACAAAAACTGACTTTAGCTGCATTTTCACATAGGGGGTTACAAATGTCATCAAAATGCAGAAAATACCAAAATATAACTATTTATCTGCATCGCTCCGCCCCACTGACACCTGAGCGACACAAGAGCACCAGTTCAGCAGGGCACAGACAGTCAACTGGAACGCTGGCACACTGAAGATCTCTTTCTGGCTGCCTCCCCCCAAAGCTCTATATCCATTATTAATATCAAGCAGGGGCTTTTATATGGCTCCCTATTCATAAGAAGCTCTTTTAATATTCACCCTCTGAATAGAGCTCATAGCAGCGATGACACCCGCACACAAAAGAGAGCAGTTTCAGTGTGGCTTCTGGCCCGGGCACACGCACCGGAGATTCTGCACCACACACATTGTTCACAGGACTGTGTTACATACTCTTACAGTAGAAGAGAATATGGAATGAGAAGGTCAGAGTCCATTTACAGAGGCTGCCCTGCATCCAAGAGCACACTGTGTAGGGAAGCAGAGGTGATAATAATGCTCTCGGCATGATGAAATGGAGAGATGGAGTAGGTGGATGAGGCAAGGGAGAGAGAGTGTGTGTGGGGGGGTATGGCTATATAGTCCAAACCACAATATGGCTTCACATTAACTGCTTACATGCACTTCATACTCTTTTCATCTTTAATTCGATGTCCGAGGTGAAGTCAGTTTCAAACAGTCGTGCAACAACATACCCACAGGAAAAATATTTTAACTAATCCCAACATAGCTGTTAAATCACATGAAACTACAAACAGAAGCAATCTCTTGTAGCACAGAGGACATTAATACGAACATGTGACTATGATGAGGGATGGGAAATGCAAAGTAGGTGCAGTTGTTAGGGGCATTTATAGTATCATCATCTGATTAAACAGAGGCGAATGCCACCCTGTAACACTGACCCCTGCAGGACAACACTAATTCACCCATAACAAGAACAACAGACCTACTGTTATTTATTTGTATTATTTGTTTTTGTATTATAATTCACTGTCTACTTAAACAGCTGGGACAGAGGGCGCAGAGCACAAACAATCAAACACTGAAATGCAATTCATTTGAACACAAGAGGCGTGTCCAAACAGAGATGCACTTAGAGGAAAAACCAGCTGTGTCATACCAAATCATAGCATTATCTTTGAGAAAAAATAAAACTAATCTAAATCTAAAACACTTCCTCCAGACAACACTCATTCATGACAAAACATGTTTACCAATGCCAAAATACCCAACAAGCAAACGTTTGATTTTCTAATATCATTTTAGGGACTATGAATATTAACTTTTTTTGTTTCCTTATTATCTACAGTTTCCACTGCAGTAGCTTAACTACGAGCAAAAGGTCATGGTTCGATCCCTAAAAACTTGTATCTTGTAATGCACTGTAAGTCGCTTTGGATAAAATTGTCTGCCACGTCCATAACAATAAATAATAATAATAATAAATACATTTCCTACAACAAGCAGCTTGTCTGCTGAATGTGAAACGGACACAAAAACTGGACACAACCCTGTTCTATGGGGATGACTGCAGGTGTGAGGTCCTCTGATCAAGCCCCTCGCTCTTCAAAGCACATGTGATCATGCAAGACGCTTTGTTCATCATTCAGCCTTCATTAAAGTGAAAGCTGAGAGGACTGGCACTCTGTCTGCTCATGAAAGTCAAATGAAAAATATTCACAATGTTGGCTTTGCCATTCTGATAATACACTGATGAGAATACTGCCGTTTAGCTGTGGACATTACAACCAAAGTGGCTTCCAAACACAAATCAGGGGATAAACTGAGACATCAAGGACAGAACTGCATTTATTAATTAGCACTGTCTAAAAAAGAAACCAAATTAAAAACTAACCTAAACTAAAGAGATAAGCAAAATAAACATGTTTTTTAAATTGTCCTGCTGACTGTCATGTACACATCTCTGTGTGTGACAAAGGATACAGGAGGGAGTTGTATGATAAGATTGTAACTTCTCATGCGTGAAGCTTTCAATCCACTGTGACAAACACAGGTGTTTGAGAAAACCCAAAATAACTCTTCAGTAAACAGCAAAGGTAACACAGGAAATAGTTATTATCATAGTCAAATTAAACTACACACAACAGTTCTGCTTCTTAAAGTTGTCAAAAATGGAAGACCTTCTTGCACTACCAACATAACTAGTACTGTGACAGTAGCTGGGTTTCCATCACCTTGGTTTAATGCACATTTTGAAGTTTCGCATCAAAACGATTGATGGAAATAGCAAATTTTTAATATAAAAACCGTTAATTCGCAAAAAAGGTTTTACACTCGCCTGAGGTGGTTTTCCTTTTTTGCGAAAAAGGATTAATGTGAATAATGGTAGATGGAAACGCATTTGCCGAATAAATTCCTCCAGAAAGTCATGTAACTGCACTATGAGATGGCGTAACGTGACTAACCACAGTACTGATCTTGTTGCACAGCATCTGAAATGTTATTATGGTCATTCTTAAATATCTGAGCAAAGTCGTCAAAGTATTTCTGTAATCGTCTCACAGAAGCATCCACAAAAGCACCGCATTTATTGTGTTTCGTCTGCTTGCGCAAGTAATTATTATATACAGTATGAAAATTATTATATTCAGTGGCTTCCTTTTCTTACTGATATTTAGTGCCAGTTCATTAGGAAGTGACGGTTGACTAGTTGGATGGAAACGGTGGCTTTATCGCGAATGTTTTATTCGATATTCCAATTTGCGCATAAGCTAAATTCGCAACTTTGGATGGAAACCCGGCTAGTGTACAGTCTAAAACAGCTATGTTAAAAACAACAACTTTTTGGACCACATTTACTAAATGGGGCAAAATAGCCAGAGAGCGAAATTTCATAAAAACGCAGATGGGAGTGGAAATTTCTGCGGGTGGTTTACTAACAATGCGCACATTAAAAACACAGGCACAATATCTCATTCCCTTAATGACCAAAGCAATCTACTAAGAGCAGCGCAAAATAGCACAGAGTTTAAGACATGCTTTTTATGGGCGTTAAATAAAGCCACAAATACCAATACAATGACGAGCACAAACCTTAGTAACTCACATTGCGTTATTCATTTAAATACTCTCCTCCCATAAAGTCTACATCTGAGGAGAACACTCCAGTAATTGCATAAGCAATAAGGTAAATCACAAAAACAGCAGTGTAATTTTCACTGCATGTCTTACTACCAACAGTAGTTTACTTTTTCTGATAATAGAGGCGTTTGCTTGCGGCAGCTGTTCGTAAATCTGGCCCTTTTATTGTTCAGTTAAGGACAGCACGTTAATGTGTTGACATTAACTAAACACATCTCTGTTATTTTTTGAGACAACACATTTTGTGTTACTTTAACACAACTTGTGTTGTCCCTTTCATTTATTTTACCCTAAATCAACACAAAATGTGTTAAATAGCATAACAAATGTGTTCATATTAAAGGGGTTTATATGACACGGCTAAAACAAATATTATCGTTTGCTTTAGATGTAATGCAATGTGTATACACGATTTAAGGTTCAAAAACGATTTGTATGCCCCGCCTCTCTGAAACACACAGATTTTTTACAGAGCTCATCGCTCTGAAAAGCGAGGTGTGCTATGATTGGCCAGTTAACCAGTGTAGTGATTGGTTGAATACTGCAAGCGTGTGACGGAAATGTGACGCCTCTTACCATATTTAGAACATCAGGTTCCAAAGCAATTGTTCTGACAGTACAATTGTACTGATCGTGACGTAGATTTGTGGGGGTGTGGTTACACGAGGCGTTTCAGACAGGTCTGGGTGAGCATTCACTTTTAGATAGAATGCATTTTTTGTTCCGACACTTTAATTTTTGCAATTTTACGTGTCTAATACATGAATGGGCAACTTATAACACACCAAAGACACAGAAAAACACATATTCGAGCCATATGACCCCTTTAACACCTTTAACAATATTATCCTTTTTATGAGTGTAGACTTGTCAGTAACAAGCTACTTTATCAATGAGCAAAGCCAGCGACAGGACAAAGAATGATACACGGGTGATACACGACTCATGTCAGGGCTTCAACTCATACCATACAGTGGATAACAGAAAGCGTTAAGGAAGGCCAATTTTACGAGGGTACTTGAACTCAAGAAAGTGGGAAGCACTCTGTTAAGAGTGAGAACATATTTTTACATACAAAAATTCTGGCCAAGACTGTTTGCCATCTCAGAAGGAAAAAGGAAATTTTGAGCCGTTGAAGATCACTTGTGTTTTTTACAATGTTCCTTTTCCTTTTGACTTGGACTTTTGATATATTTCCTTAAATTTCCAGTCATTCATGAACTGAGCATCCTCTAAAAATATTTACTATTTAACTTTTGATTGTAATTGTCATACAATTTCCAGACCTGGAAAACTCCTTACAAAAAAATTACAAACTTAAGCGCAAAGCTGGAACTGTTATCTTCACTCACGTCATGCAAAAGGGGTCAAAGGTCAAACGGTTTGACCTTTAATTGCTGCATTACAATACTGGAGGAAACTCTGTAGCTGCACTTCAATCCACGATGTTTAGTGCTCATGAGCAAGTTTTCCATAATCATCTCACCTAAGCCCTCATACGAATGCCATTATGTGCATCTGATGCCTGTTAGAAGAAAACACTGCTGTTTTTTCATGATGCAACAAAGATTCTTTTCAGAAAGATTGCATGTAGAATCCTCCCACCTCTCTCACACAGCATGCAGCTCACTGACTCATCGAACAATCAGTACCGAATCAGAGGGTGCAGGGAGTTCTGTACAAAGGAGTTCAATTGGAACGAGAAGAGAGGCGATAGAAATGCATCGCAACAGACCCCTCCCACCCGGTGGCCTTCAGAGGGTTCCCATGGTGATAGCCAAAGCCCATCACCCGGCAACAGGCTGGTACCTGCTGGAGGGAGAGTTTGTGGCGGTCGTGGCGCCTGGCTGGAGGAAAAAATAGACTTCAGAAAACAGAGTATCTCCTTCGAAATACACACACACGCAGACTTACTTTTCTCTTTTTTCACTATATTTGAGACAGTAGATGACTTTTCTGTACTAGCAGCTGTGGATTCTCATGTTGGACAGGAGGATTGTGGGTAGTATTTATGAAATTGTGCAAGTGAAATGGCACTGTCGGAGTTTTACAGTTTATTGTTAGAAAAAAGATATAAAAAAGCAAGGAACCATATCAAACATCGAAAAAACAAGTCTTGGATTAAGGTAACATCGTTGTTATGTAATCACACATGGGGAAATGTGAAAATGGTTAAAAAAGCACTCATTAGCAATAATAAGGTCCGGGCGGAGAAGTGTGTGTGTGTGTGTGTGTGTGTGTGTGTAAGAGCAAGAAAAATAGATCTGACTACAGACACATCACAGACCCCCTCAGATCTGATCAGTCCAGCCCAGCCAGGTTTTGGTCTTAATGCTTTCTGACAAGCAAACAGCAACACTGCTCGGCAACAGAGTGACGTTTGGTTTCTCCTTGAAGCCGCTCTTTAAATATCCACACAATGGCTGGAGCTGGAGCATGTTCACACAGAGCAGCGCATCCACACAAACACGCTTACACATGAATACATCTTGATACGTCTCCTTCTCTTTATACCACCATGCCAATCGCCATGAAAGGTAAATCATCCAATCGGAGGGGAAGTGTGACTGGCACAAAAAAACTGTTTATGCAAATGCCTGCCTGGCCTTATTAAATCAACACCCCATGAGAGCATGCAACCGGTGTGGGAGGGTATTTATAGACATCACCCACTTCTGGCAGATCATGTGGGCACATCCATGACTATCCCTGGGATTTTCAATAATGACAGCGGGGAGTGGGAGATGGCGTGAACATTTCTAGAAAGGGTTAAGCTTTATGAATGGCAAAATCTGAGGAAAAGCCTGAGGGGGTCTTATTGTGTCTTTCAAAAACATTTAAGCATCACAAAATTATTTTCTAGCCAGTTCGAAGCAGGATAATATGAAGAACATTAGATTATTCAAATGTAAACAGTGACAAACTGCACTTGAGCTAAAAGCTTACATTTAAGGGGTACTATTGCGCTGCAACAGTAATGAAATACATCTATATACAGTACATACCTAAACTGACATTTACAACTGACACAAATACATAATATAAATAAATGTATCAATAGTAAATGGGTTGTTGACGTGACGTGGCATTTTCACTGTCACACAAGATTAAATTGAATATGATTAGTATTGTCATCATTTAAAATGCAATAAATGGCTAAGCATATCTTTGTCTTACATGGACCTGTTGTTACTGTATTAAACTGCTTTGTTATTATGACTGTCTCAAGCATGGTTCAGTAAATTAAAACTTTAAAAATGAAAAGAAAGCATAAAAATGTTAATATATAGTGTCTGTTTTAGTAAATGGCAATCTTTTTTTTCCACCCCTATATTTCTAAAAGTGTAGGAACTTGATACATTTTATCACTGAAAACCATGTCCTCTTGTGTGACATTCATGATCATGTTACTGAAGCCCCTATGAGGCACATGACATACATGGTCAATTTTTGTCTTATAATTGTTAAAATATTTCACTTTTTTGGAACCACTATAAAAGTGTTATGTTGTCCTTTGGTGTGACGCCCCGAAATTACATATTTTATTTAAAAAATGATATGTTAAACTAAATAATCATGGACAATAATGCTAATTATTTTTGCTAACTGCTGTTGACAGGTTAGCTAGAAACAGCAAGGACATTAGCTGAGACAAAAGGCTGAAACGTCCTTCGGTGTGACAGATAATGTAACACAAGAGGACAAGGTCTTTTTAAGAAGCATTTTAAACAATTTAATAATAATTGTTTAACTAATTTCTTATTCATTTTTGATTATTTGTGGTGTTCTCAAATTTAATAGTTAACATTTTTGCATGTTTTGATGTTTTTGCAGAAAATGTATTGTTGTAAGTGTCATGAAAATAAATAAAATGTAGTACTTCTTTGGTTTTGAGACAGAAAGAACTGAGGTAGAAAATGAATGGAAGAGAGAGCACATGGATCTATAGAGAGAAAATTAACAATGATTCACACAGAAGGGAGGAGATCCTAAGAGAATGACACAGAAAGAAAATAAAATCTAAATGATTCCTTATAGAAAGAGCAGCCTTATACTTTATAAAATGTAGACAAATCTTAATGAATATAGTTTGAATATCAGTTGGCTGTGCTGTGCAGTAGGGAGACACTAGAAAAGTTTCAGTAACATATTGATTGACTGACATAGAAAATGTTTTCTGGGGGAAACAATTTGGAAATTTCCTTCCTTTTTACCTTAGATTGTTATGAATTTATTAATTTATACCTACACATTTTAAAAACATTGTCAAAGTCAAATAAAAAAGTGCAATACCTCTCACTTTCTCATTTAAAGCAATACCATTTCTGTCCTTTGGTGTGACACACATAAAATAACCAGAAATTTGTTTTTATCTCATAATATCTTAAAGAACCGTTTGGGTATTGTATAAAATGGTATAATTTTTAGCAGTTTTGAAAGGATGACAGTAAAATATGTCTCATATTTATTGAAAACAAACAAGTCATGGAGAAAAAATAATGTAATTTCACAATTTCATAGTAAATAAATAACACTTCATGAAAATAAGAGTCACCGCATCCTAACAAAACGCGATGCGATGAGATTCCTGCGATAAGCAATTTGTTTGTCCATACCGACCGCGAAAAAGGGGCGGGACGCGACAATCGATCACAAAACACAGCCAATCAGAACAGTTTTTCTCTGTCCACGCGTCGCGTTGTGTTTGGTTAGGACGCGGTGTAATGATGAATACATCTCTCTCTCTGTATATGATATTAAGATACTTTTTTCTTAATTCTTGCCATGTCACACCATAGGACATTTTAGTAAAAATATAAAGAAAAAACAGTGAAAGAGTTGACTAATTAAGTGACACCTTATATGTTCTGAAACTTCAGACTTCACCCTACATAAATATGTGTATTTATTCTTCAGAAATGGTGTTTTACAAAAAAAATATTTTTTACGCCGTATTCGATTTCGTCAACTACCCAAATATCAATTTAGATTTCCAAACTTGCTTTGCCATTAATCGTTCACACAATGCACTTTATTATTAAGTGCTACAACAGACGTATGGCCCACACAGAGATCTGATCACACCATCATCCAGTCATTACATGAATTCATCTGGAATTGCATAAAGAAAAATTCATATAAACAGTATAACATCTCCAAGATGGTTGGAAGAACCTACCTGAAAACTATACAGCACTGTAAGAAGATTGGACACACTTCGCCTTTAAAATAGCTTTTGTCCATTTTTCCATCCTTGTCAGTATATGACAAAAGCCTGCAGCGGGCCACAGGTACAGATGCTGCTAACAAGCTCTGCAAACAACAGCACCAGAACAACTGGCTTGTCTACAGAGTATCGCAGAGATTACATATTTTTGTATGCAAACCCCGGAGGCCAGTTAGCATTTTAGCACTTCTGGTTGCATCGCTTCAAAGTCTGTTTTTTTTGTAAATTGCCTGAACTAAGATCTGTGGTTAACAAAACCTCAAAATAGTTTTACGTTTTAATCTATGACATAAAATACACCAGGTATAACCCGTTTGTGATTTTTTTAAACCTTTATTGTATCTTTAAAACGGCTGTTGCTAACAAGTTGCTAAAAGCGACTACTTCCTTTGGTGGGGACGTTAGACATCATCACGCATATAAATCTTACAAATAATGCAACATGGGCACAAATCTCAAAAACATGGATGGGGATTTATTCACTGAGTAATTACTTACCTGGAAACATATTTTTTATCAAGTTTGAAAAAGTTTTCGGAGGTTTGGTGGTGGTGAGGTTGTGTCGAGGGACTGTAGTGTAGTTTGTTTATAGCATCATGCTAGCTTTTTACTTATGACAATAGTATTTAGGCTTCAAAAGTAAAAAATGTTGTTTTAATTTGTAAAGATTATCTTCATAGACAAAATGTGTAAACATAGGCTTTTGGTCGAGGGAACCATTGCGGCGCTAACTTCCAGGTTGGCCTACAAAAATACATCATCTCTGAGGTACTCTATTGTAGCCAATTCCAGTCGAGCTGTGTGGCTATATCTGCAGCATTTCTTAAAAATGTGACAACTGACAAGGCTGAGTGGATAAACTGGAAAGCTCTTTTACTCTATATCTGATAATGGCTGGTGCACACTGAACACATACTTCACTCGTTTTGTTGGTTTATTAAGGTAGTGAATTAATCCTTACAACATGAGATTGAGAGAGAGAGGAAATGTTTAATTTCCAAAGAAAGCAGTGGGTTTTAGACACCCTTGATCAAATGTGCTAAAGACACTGATGCTTGTTGAAGTGATCACAGCCAACTGCTGGCATTTGACAAGTTCTTTAATAGAAAACGCAACATGAGAAGGAGAATAGGACAGTGAGGAAAATATGCACATAGACTATGTTTACATGCACCCTCATAATGCGATTATAATAAAGCAATAAGCCCCGCGAAGCAGTGGGTTACAGTGCATTTTATAACAGCTAAGGGCGTTGTAAAAGGGCGTTGTAAAACCCCGTAGCTGTTATAAAATGCACTGTAACCCACTGCTTCGCGGGGCTTATTGCTTGTATAAAACGGTTATTCCATATGCTTAGCAAGGTTTCATAAAATAAAGTAAATAAAATGATATTTAGGCTATGTGGTGCGGTCAGCCGTTATATATTGAGGTATTTTATAACGGCTTAGAACTCCGCTCAGCCAATCAGAATCAAGGACCAGAACTGACCGTTTTATAATGAGGTATTTTATAACGGCTTAGAACTCCGCTCAGCCAATCAGAATCAAGGACCAGAACTGACCGTTTTATAATAGGATTTTGGCAATATTGTGATTACACTTTACTTGCACTGCAAACGCAATAATTAGATCTAAATAATGCGATTAAGCTCATAATCGCAGTAAGCATAATCGAAGTAAGATATGTGGTGTACACTGTAAAAAATTATTTTTTGAGTTTGTAAATAAAGCTAGCATTACTTGAGTATGTTTTACAAGCAAGTTGTATTTTGTCTTTCTACTTTAAAAGGTTGCGTTTAATTCAATGTGTTACTTGAGGTTCTTTTGTAATTATTTGTGCTCTAATACATAAGTACATTTAAATGAAAATGCCAAGTAATATTAACTTGGTGTTTTGTCATTAAATTAAGCGATGTATAAAACTGATGAACGCAAGTAAGATATACTCCACACAGCCATATAACTGCTGCACGTGCGCACTTCGGACATTACAAATGGCGCGCAGAGCCTCAGGAAAGCTTGCCCAATGGAACATTTTTCAGCGCCTGAGGTTATTAAACTATGGTAAGTCATTAAATGTTTTATTTTTAAATCATGTAGTAACATTTGCAGCATAGTGCAACGTTAATAAACTTTATTTTCGCTGGTTTGTTTGAGTTCGAGTTCTTGTTATTGAGTCTCGGTATTGCTAACATTTCTGGACAACGTTTGCAAACGCGGTTGTTTTTTATTATGCACATGGATAATATAATTAACGTGTTGCTAAGTTAAGCTATTAATGTTGACAGTGTTCAGTTTGATAAGTGCCAAGTCTCGCATGTCTAACATTACGTAACTTAGACAAATAACTTGCGTGTAATGCATATTCATCAATTTAAATCAAGTTTAAGCTCCGTATATAACCAAACCAATATGATATTGATAAACTTGCTGTAGCCTACTGTATGTGAGTGTTAACTTAGCCGTAGCTAACTCTGCCTTAGCTAGCTCTGAACTGGCGTTGTTGTTACAGATAGAATGGTGGATCTTGAACTAATTTGTTCTAACATTTAAAATTTGTTATAACGTTAGCCTATGTTCAATGCATTAAGGTCAATAAATTCATTTGAATTGTAAATGACAAATAATCTAATTGTGGCATTAACATCCATGTTCATCGGTTCCACAGGTAATGTTAACTTAACGTTAACGGATTGGACTCTGATGCCAGAGGAAATGTGAAGGTGGTTTAATGGATCTGAATTGTTTTATTTGATTAACTTGTTTTATTTGTTTCTCTGTTTTTTAAATAAGCTGTTAAATATTTGAATTCAAACTCTGAATAAAAGTATTTTTGTGAAATGCCTGTCAGCGTTTTTGAAGTTCAGATACATTCAACTTAACACATATTAATACCTCATATATGATTTCAAGTAATATTTACAAAAAACAAACAAGTAAAGATTATGGAGGAAAAGATAACTAGTACTCTTGTAAAGAAATATTAAGTATATTTAGAAGCATTACTTAAATAAAATTTACAAACAAACGATGAGTAAAATTTACTTGACCAACATCTCCTGGACACTTTTTCCATACTGTATCAAGTGAATGAAGACTGGAGTTACAAAACATAAATGATGAATTCACCTTTGAAGAAAATAAGCCATACACTTTAAGTGAGTAAATAACTTTTTTCCAAAGTATCTCTTTAATGTGCTATAGAAGATGCTATTAGGATGTGAATGTGAGTTTAATGAGACTACCGGTACAGATATCCCTTGATGAATGTCTAATTAGCCCACTTCTATAATTGAAGCCTAAAACGAGCCCCTTCGATAACATCTCAGAGTCTGTCTTGCTTGCCTGTCTTTGACATTGACTATATTTATACCTGCAATCCTCTTTTAGTGGCTCTTCTGAGACTAACTAGCAGATCTTCACAAGGAAAACGAATGACAATGTCACAAGGCAAAGGCTTCATCAAATTGATAACACGGCTGGTTTACTAGTCCAGAGCGCAGGAGGTTTTGGCGGCTCTTCCAGCCCTACAGAGAATAAAAAGCCTGAAAACCGAATTAGCCATGAATCTGAGCTCCGTGGCTCTGGAGGAAGATGAAAGGGTGCGTTTATCTCCATGAATGAGAGAACAGCGAAGTGTTTCAGAGAAGACCTGGGGCAGGGCCAGATCTGTGAGGTGTGGAAATGTGCTAATGACACCAGACCAACACTGAAACCTTTAGTGTGTGTCAGTCGCACCAGAGAAGCTCTTCTGGGTGTGCTGTGTAAATATTAAGGTATTCTAGCGAGGACCCAACCGTAGACTCTTCTGAGAGTGGAAGGGACAATTGACGGAGCAAAGGTCAATGGCAGGGCTGTCAGGCGCCGGTGCTATCATGTTTAAAGACTATATAGAAGAGTACACAGAGAAGTTGGTGAAAAATATGACATCTAGTCTCAAGAGCAGAGCTGTCTGTGTCTTATTATTGAAGGCTAAAGCCTTCTGAGGCTTAAGGACACAAAACATCCTTTAAATGGGTTTACTGCAGTACACCATAACATCAATTCATTTAAAGTGATAGTTCACCCAAAAATGAAAATTGTGTCATCATTTACTCACCCTCTTGTCATTTCAAACCTGTATGACTTTCTTACTTCTGCAGAACACAAAAGAAGATATTTTGAAGAACAACTGATCAACAGTGGTCCCCTGTCATGGCTCTGCTTCCTTAGTCATGTTTTTCTTGGTCCTGTAGCAGAGCCATGACAAAGTCTTTGGTTATGTGTGGAGAGAAACATATTATTGTCCGTTTGACAATAATATACGTTCTCTCCAGTGTCTTGTCATTGGCCCCATTCCTCTCGTTTCCTCGTTATCTTTCCCTGAGTGTTTAATGTCCCACACCTGCCCCATGTCGTTATCCCTCGTTTGTCTTCCCTATATATACCCTCTTGTTTCTTTGTCCTGTGCTCTTGTATTGCGTGAACTGCGTTGTGTTGGATGGTGTTGTGTTCGTGTTTGTGCGTTTACCCGTGTTCCTGATCATGTTTTGTGAGTTTTGTGCCTGATATTATTTAAGACGTTTGGTCGTGTCCTTGAGTTTAGTTATTTGTCTTGTTTTCATTTTGCCCCCTCGTGGGAAGTCTTTTGTTTTATATTTATTCCTTAGTTCTGTTTTCCCCCATTGTGGGTGTTTTTTGTTCTGTTTTGTTAAATAAAT
Source organism: Triplophysa rosa (assembly GCF_024868665.1). NCBI lineage: Eukaryota > Metazoa > Chordata > Actinopteri > Cypriniformes > Nemacheilidae > Triplophysa > Triplophysa rosa. Next base: position 14,033,545 of record NC_079900.1, on the reverse strand, counting down.
ATATCTGTTAACCCCTTCACTGCCGTTGCCTGCATTTGGGTTCTTCCACGCCCTGATCGTGACATCCCCATTGACTTGCATTGGTTTTGTGTCTATACAATAGAAGTGAATGGGTACCACCGTTGTTCAGTTAACAACATTATTCAAAATATCTTCCTTTGTGTTCTGCGGAAGAAACTCATACAGGTTTGAAATGACAAGAGGGTGAATAAATGATAACAGTTCAGCCAAATATGAAAATTCTATCACTTTAAATATAAGCAACACACATTTTTTTAACATCAAATAGAAGTTAACAATGTCTCAACAGAAAAGCATCTATACTGCCAGCGGTGTGCTCTCTTTACAGGCATATAATCTTTGAATGTATGTTGTATCAAGTATTGATTTTCTGTTATAAAGTCTCAACCGAAAGAAAAGTGCTTTATACTTTCCAATAAAAGATCATTAGTAAGTGCTATTTGGAGGTCGTGTAAATATGATAATGCAACACATTACTTTTCAAAGTCCCATGGCCCAATAATGTGGTTTACACAGACAAAGAATCAAAAACCGACCAAGAGATAGAGCAGAAATGTATTGTTCATAATTACACAGATTCAAAAGAGCAGAGCCATTTCCAGTAACTATCCCATTCACCATCACTCCATTTCCTGTAATGAGCGAGCTGTCATTCGACTGGTAAACGTTATTCATTTTCACCACACGCACTGAACGTATTCTGATCTCTGAGTATCTCGGTGGTACAGAGTTCTGCCTGAAGCAAGTAGCGCATTTTCTCTATTATTATCATTTTTAAAGATGTTGGTTTTCTCTCTCTTTCTAATAAATCTTCAAAACCACTTCAATGTGTATCACAGTGTGACTGCAAGTTAAGTGTAATGGACTATTTGCAGACTATTTCAAAAGAATAACAACAGAATTCATCACCGTAAACAGAATAATCATGAACATTAATGACACAAGGAAGATCTGAAGAGAAAAATCCCCTCCGTGAACTCACTGCCTATGTATTCATCGCCAGTATGAACTCTGTAATTTGCTCGTTTAAATGCTTGTAAACAACTCAGGGCTGACTCAAACAGCATGGAGAACACGGCCCCAAACTCTCATCACAATTCTGTAAATGCAGAGGGTTATCGTGGCTCCAGCTGTCCCACACACTTCCTCAGTGACAGTACATCTGATTAGATTTACGCGAGGACGACAAGTACCCCAACCTCTTTTCTCTTTCTTACATAGGTGAGATAGACAGATTGACAAGGAAAGATAAAAACAGAAAGAAAACAGGAGAAAAGGAAACGAGGGGTTAGAAAGACAGAGACACCGAATGAGAGAGGATGAGATTTCATTACTCACGTCTGATGCGGGACCCTTATCTGCTCCGGGGCAGGAGAAGGTGACAAACTCATGGCAGCGCTTGTGCACCACAAAGCAACAGACTAGAGGAAGGAAAGAGAGAGAGACGTTTAGAACCAGGGCACTTAGGAGACATGTATCTGTTCTGACAGCTGTTTTGTTTGATAACACATCATGCCCTGAGCTCAGCCATGGGATCTTAAATAAATATCACAGGTATTCACAACTATTTTACAAGATGGCAAATTTGAATGAATTTGTAAGATTTCATGTGTACGTTTTAGTACCATTTGCTTTCGTGCCAGTGATGTTAGGTTTAGGGGTGGGGTTAGGGGAGGGGCTTCAGTATTGCTTTTTTTCTAATAATTATATATTTTTATATGATTGACATTGTAGGAATTCATACGAATTAGCCTCAGGTTTTGTCTCAGGTTTTGAGAAATAAGGCCATATGCATATTACAGGATGGCAATGTACTATTTACTAGTTATAGCATTTAATGATGCATGATACCAATGATATCAGAAAGATATTAGACGCAGGGTGTGTTACACAGCCATGCTGTTAACATGAATCTGTGACTTCATAGTCATGTCACGAGTAATTGAGTCATTGGTTGTCCAATGCATAGTAGATCAAGGTCCCTGCAAATGTTTTCAATGTACTGTTTCAAGCCATACCAACATACCGAAATTCATGCTTTCCTGAAAATGAGGAAATAATGCACAAATTCATGATTAAAAAGGCCCGCTACCATACTAATCCTATTATTTTTTCAAGTATGTATACTCTGCACAAAAGAATGATACATAATTTGCCAAACCACACAAGCAGAGAACACAGCCTGGAATACTGCATCCAACAATTAATGACTCCTTATCTGAACTGACTGGCAAAACATTTGACATTTTTATACGAAAATCAACCATTTTAAAGAGATGATAATATAAAAATATTGATAAAAATGTATACCTTGAATGCACTGTAAAAGTCGCTTTTAATAAAAAGCATTTGCCAAATGCCTAAACGTACTTTAAAGATGACTAGAAGGCACTCACTGAATTAAAAATGCAGAGTTGTGAGGTCAATGTGCTAAGGCCTATGACACCAGTGTTACTCCTAATCCTTGTCATACAATCCAGCAGCAAATCGTTTTCAGACCCACAGTATAGGAGCTATGGCTCCTATACAGACATGTACTGAGCTGACTATATGTAAAATGTCCTTCTGTACACATCACAAATGACATCAACACCTCTACGGTGTAACATATTGAGGTCATCGTAAGTGCAATATCTCACTGCTGCAGGTCACACTGTTTGCTGCAGGTTGCCGGGTGTATTTCAGATGCGAAACTCGAAAAAGTGAATTTCTCTGATCCCCATCAAACTCAAGCAATTATAGCCATTTCTCGCTGGATATTACATAAGAAGTCTCTCACATCTACAGTAATCTCACAGGATTCCGCAAAAGTCAACAGCAACTGCGGCCAAAACACAACAGCCAAACTTCTAAGACTGAACAGCCACTGTCACCCACACACCAGAATTAGTCCAGTAAAAAGAGAGAATGGAGAAGACAGATTTGGAAGAGGACTGAAGCGTGGTTAAGCAATGTTTGCTCTTTTTATCATTGTTTTTATCCAAATCCAGGCAATCTCCAACTTTTTAGGTCAAGTACAACCTTTGATCAGAGCAGAACATTTGTGTAAGCATAGGCTTAAAGGTCCAGTGTATGAAATTTAGCAGCATCTAGGGGTGAGGTTGCGAATTACAACCAACAGCTCACTCCACCCCTTCCTTTTGAAGCACTATGGTGGCAGACACAGGACTAATGCTGGGTTCACACCAAACGCGAACAATCGCGTTCTACGCTCTTTATTACTCGCGTGAATAGTTCGTTATTTTCGCGCGAGTGATGCGATCTGATAAATATTTTGACCTTTGTGGAGGACGAGATTGACGCGTGTTCAAGGCAATCGCGCCGCCTGATTCGCGTCATTCGCACTGCCTGCCACGAGTTCGCGTCTATACGCGTCTTTGCATTGACTTTGTATGTAATTTACTTTCGCAAAATGCTTAATTCGCGTTTGGTGTGAACCCAGTGTAAAATGTCATCACAATTTCGCTTCTTTGCTGAAGGAGATATAACGTATTTCTGAAACGCGCTCATTAGAGCAGTTTGTCCGTTTAGGGCTTCTGTAGAAACAACATGGCGAATTCCATGCAAGGGGACTTGCGGTGTATGTAGATAGAAATAGCTCATTCTAAGATAATAAAAACGTAACGCTTCATTATGCAAGGTCTTTATACACCTCTGAAGACATAGTTATGTATATTATATTACATTTCTGTCAATAGATCCACCTGAAAATTACACACTGGACCTTTAAGGATTTAAGTGACAATGCCATAATGAACCCCAATTAAAAAACAATAATGCTATATATATTTTTGAATTTGAAATTTTAAAGCTATATGAAATATTTAAAGCTTGGATTCATGAGATCATGCATCAATGCTCAATTTGAGACAAACAAAATAAAAAACAATAGCAATATACTAATATGAAATAGCAGAGCAAAGTGCAACGCAGGCCAAAATCATGGGTTTGATTCCCAGGGATTAAATTAATTGATTACCTTGAATGCAGTGTTGCTTTGGATTAAAGCATACATTCAAAAATAATTCTGGGTTATTTGCAACACCGCACTAGGTAAAATAAACCTAGAAAATATGTATATTTGACCCAACAAAACAAACCAGCATTGTTTAAAACCACACCCTACAGTTGGGTTTGTTCCTTTTTGACCCAACACTGGGTTGAAAATTACCCAGCATTTTTTAGAGTGTGCATCAGAAAGAAATATAAATGTCCATTTTTAAATGCCTATTCTGCATAGCACTAGTGCACAAGCAATGTCCTAAAAATAATACAAAATGAAAAAATAAACAACAGCAGGCAAAAAAGAACCACAGCTTGTTTACAAATAAGGACAGTTGTTATGTTTCTTTATGATTTTTTATCTTGGTTTGCATGTATATAGAAAGTCTGGCATTTCTGAACTTCTCTCTTCAAAGGGTCTACTGAACACACGCTTACATAACATCCAGCCTGGCGGGGAAGAATCTGCCTCTAAAGGAGTTTCCCAAACTCTTTCTCCCTCCGCCACTCTTCAAAGGTCACAATAAGAGACCGGCTCATGTAGCAGCCAGCGTCCCTTCATAATTAAACAGCCCATTAAATATCCATGCAACGCTAGCAGCTCAAGACCTAGCAAACGCACCCATGCTAAACACCCCACTTACAGCACCAAACTGTCCCAGAGAACACTGTCGCCCTATCCAGAGCCATTCTGAGACAAATTCAATTAACTCACAGAGGGGGAAAACGGGTGAAAACAAAAGGGCTCGTTTTCTGCTGCTAAACCGCCAGTCGCTTATAGATAAACAGCAATAGCGCACACCCACGTACTTATACACTTACAGCTCCGAGAACACCCACACAAACACACATGCACTCAACATCCAAGCGTTTCTGCCTTAAAGGTTCTGTGAACCTTAAAAAAAGAGCCTCCAGTTATAGCAAGCTGAGTCTGGACGGAGGAACTGCAGAAGAACCTTTCACGATTTTAATTCACACTGCAAAGAGATGTCCTAGTGATCCCACGTTATGCCAGAGATGACTAGATATTGAATTCAGCCCAGCTGTCAGATGGATGCAGAAAAGGAGCGTGCATACTTGTTTACTAGTAAAAATAATATGCAGCATGCAAAAGACATTTCTTGTTGTTAAATCAAATTGAGGGAATGGCTGAATATTTTAAAAGTCTTGTCCACACACGCTGTTGTTTAGTATTGACTAACACTAACATTAGTTAGTGGTATTAACATTAACACATACTGGGTCTAATATAGTGATGCACGATATTGGATTTTTGCCGATATCCGATATGCCGATAATTTCCACCTCAATTAAGCCGATAGCCGATGCCGATATATGCTGTCTATCCACCGGGCGTTTTTACGCAGCTAAAAGCGCCAGGCGCTGGACAGCGTTTTTTCAACCAAGGTGCTTTGGTCGCAATTATAAGCTGCATGGGAAAAAGATAATCGCCAGCACTGAGCCCGTGGAAAAAAACAAGGGGGCATAGCCCGGTCACTTCAGTGACTGTGCCTTTTCACAGGGCTTGACATTAAGCATTGTCATGTGGTTGTCCTTCGGACAAGTAAACTTGTCATTCACTTGTTCCTCATGTTTTTAATGAACAGGTTGCTATTTTTTTACTATAAAGTAAACTTAAGAGTTATATTAACAAGGCCTAGATCTAACCATTTCAAACGAAGTAAGCATTTTAACTAGTGTCCGCTTTGGCCACCTGAATTTGGTTATAGGCCTACTCTTCATGACTGCTATAAAACAAAGGCAAGCAGTAATTATTATTAGTGTTAAGGCTGTAGGTTAACGTTTTTTGCACATAGCACTGGTGCTAGAGAGGTTTAAAGTTTGGTAGCACAGGCCAAACTGCAGGAGTATAAATCGTCTGTTGTCATCATTAAAAAAAAATATGCAAGTGCAGTTCATCATGAATAGACAGGTAACTGACAAAAGACATTAATGTTACATACAGATGAATAAATTAGGGCCGTATCAGTTTTTGACTACCTAAATTTGTTTGAATATTTCTCAGTTGTGTATTTTTCCTTTTTAACTATACAATAGTGGTATATTTGTCCACATAAATTTCTGTAGTATACTATAGTAAACTGCAGTAAAATTCTTAGATACTATAGTGATTTTGAACGTTACTACAGTATACAGTGTTTATCAATTCACTACAAGTGCACTACAATTTTCAAAAGCAAATACTATAGTACACCACAGTATTTTTTGTCTGAGCATTCAATTTAAAGGGACTTTTATTTTGACGGGTCTTCGGGAGGACCTTGTTTGCAGATAGCTTCACTCAAACAGTAAAACGCTTGTAAAATAGACTCTCAGAGCAACTCTGGAGAGGAAGTTCATGTATTCACATCCTCATACAGTGCAGACGCAGATAAAATACTCGACTATCACTCGTGTTGTATGTTAAACTGTGCACATAATTCACTCAGACACGCAGAACAGCCAGATGACATTTAAATAACAGGATTCCGCGTCCGCATGTAGTTACATGGACTCAGTGATTATTGTCACACACAACAAGCACCACCACGACAAACGCACTACACACAAACACACAGCTCTGTCTAATGCACATATTCTTATTATTCTACATATATGTCGCACTGTTGTTATTTTTTTTCAAGTTACTTGTCCAGTCGGGCAAGTAAAGTTATCTCTCACTTGCCCATACAAAACATTCACATGTCCCGGACGAGCGTTAATGTCGAGCCCTGAACTTTTCACATTTTAAAATGATGATAAACGAAATAATTTTAAAACATTTGTAAAATGAATTTGGTGAATATTAATTGAAGAAGCAACAAGAGCATAGGTGTCTTAGAAATGGAGACTACAAAACGGCAGTGAGTGTGCAGAGACGAAAGTCACAGGGCGGCGCGTTGCATATTCTGCACGCTTGAGCTCAAGTTCAAAGTCTACTCCCGATGGATGATGGGCAGGATTCAACTTTATTTTTACTCTGTGTTTTAGTTAACGTTTTTAATCAATAAATAGGCAGTGCGCGGCTGACGGGCGCAGAGATGGATTTCTTTGCGCACTCAGTTAATGTAAGAATGTGCTGCTTTTACAAGCATGATTTAATTACAGCTTCCTATCGGCGAGGCATATCGGCGTTATTTTCTTTATCGGGCCGATGCCGATAATTAATTTATAAGCCATTATCTTCCGATAATACCGTGCATCCCTAGTCTAATATATTTAATGAAATGAATATGAACGTGTGGTACACGACTGGCATGGGCATCAACTGCAGAAAAGATGCTTGATGTTAAAATTCAAAGCTTTAGTGCAAAAACATTAAAGCTTCCACCCACCTCATCAGTTGCTGAAAAAAGCTACAGTATAAACAAAGCTACATTATGGCATTTAAAAAACAGTTGACACTTAACACTTTATAAATAAAAATAACAGTTGTGATGACTACTTTTCCATCCTATACCATGTTAATATATTTTAGTCCCAAACAGGTTGTTGTGGTCACACAGAAATGTCACATGATACAGATGAATACTTTTGTCTCTGTAGTGGATTCAGTTTAACATTTGTAAGTAGATACATTTGTTTAAAACTCTTTACAATAGCAGGAAGGAAACTGACACTTAATTAAAGAAGCAGAAAAGCTTGGGGCAATAAATCCAACACCATTCTCTTCCTAATTATGCTAATATGCCAACCCAATATTTGTATGTCTTTTTCCAACCATGACTGGGTTTGACTGTGTGGAAAAACGATGCTCTTTAATGAGAAGACACTCAAAAATTCACCCTTTAGGACACAAAAGACCTGCAGTGATGTCTTAAAATGCAACATTCAAGCACTGTGACACATGACATTTGACTTCTTACTACACACACATAGACCTCATTCAAAATATGAACCTGAATTACTCTTTATATCTCTAAACATCAAAGCATTAAGAGACTGAATCGTTTTAAACAAATAAACAAATAAAAAAACACTCCCCACACACAATACGTTCACATCAACAATATCATGCTGCTTAAATCAAAACAAATGTGATCCTGGTCCACAAAACCAGTCTTAAGTGGCACAGGAATATTTGTGACAATAGCCAACAAAAAATTGTATGGGTCAAAATTATCGATTTTTCTCGTATGCCCAAAATCATTAGGATATTAAGTGAAGATCATGTTCCATGAAGATATTTTGCAAATTTCCTACCACAAATATATCAAAACTTTATTCTTGGGAGTGGATGCAGCAAAATTGCTAACAAAAATGGCCAGAAACACGCCTACAAACTTCACTCGCTGCTGCCCGCTATTTGAGAATTACCCACTCAAGTTTGATATCTACTGTATGTGAAGCTTAGAATTTTTGTTTTTTGGTTCATCTACTTACCACAATGTCATTACACCGGTAAGTCAATAGAGAGCGTTAAAACAAACCTCGCGCCTCTGATTAACAACTTCAAATGCGATTTTATCAATATTTCGATTTTGTTGCACCCTCAGATTCCAGAGATGTAAATAGTTGTATCTCGACCAGATATTGTCCTATCCTAATAAACCAATCAATGGAAAGCTTATTTATTAACCTTTCAGATGATGTATAAATCTCAATTTCGAAAAATTGACCCATAATACTGGTTTTGTTGTCCAGTGTCACATATAGATTTCAGTCATTACAGATTTTGTCTGGTAACCTAAAGGATGTATAGATTTCAGTGATTAGAATTTGGCTGGTAATCTAATGGATTTATATTGATTCACAGGTTGTAAGTCCCATAATGGGTGATGTCTATTTTGTCATCCCTTCACTCTATGAAAGTGCCATTTAAATTGGTTTAGATAAAAATGTCAGCTGTTAGGACTGTCAAGATGTGCACATGAGCTGAAACATTGAGGCGTGTTGCTTATACATGAGAAGCAAGTTCAAAACTGGCTTCCAACTTCTCCCGATCACATTCTATCCCAAATGACATAAAAGACATTCTAAATGAATACAATATTAAGTGTCATGTTCATAACCCAAACGGACAAAAAGAATTTATCACTACACGGATTGACTGAATTGAAGGTGTTTCACCAAGCGAAAAAATCATTCGCCGCAGCAGGCGATCCACGACCAGTCAAATGAAAGCGACACATACTGCGGGAAAAGTCTAGAGTTTGTCAGATATCCCTGCTTCCCATATGGCCTTTATATAATACAGCTCCTGAGAACTCAATCAATGAGACCCCCACCCACCACGCATTAAGCCACTCAATAAAGGAGCCGAGCACAAGGCAACAGAGAAGCCTTGTTTTTTCACGACTATTTATTCTTTCATTCTCCTTCGCTCTTTCGCTCACCCCCTCACTTCGATCTATGCTCAGGCTGGCACACCGGTTTGCCATTCTAGCGTTATACTGCCCTGGCACTGTCACTCGCACGGCGAATCATATGCATGCCAATTAAACCTGGCATTGAGGCATTACAGACACAGACAGATCCACACACACACCTCATCCATTCTTCAGCCAAAGCGGCTCTCACACAGGCCGCGGCGTTTCCCCCTGAAATCTAGATAATGACAGAGAATGGTTTTCCCTGCTAATGATTCTCTGGCAGCTGATGTCTGTCACAGGCTTGGCTGAACGCTTCGAGCTGGCTGAGAGGGAAGTGGATCCTGTTAGAACAGAATATACACGCCAGAGACAGTGCGAGCACCTGCGGCTCTCTTTCTCTGCTCAGCCGAGAAGATGAGATCTTTATTTGAGGGTCTGGGGCCAGAGTATCCTGGATCATGGCTGCGGCACATGCTTGTGTTTTTTAAATATAAAATAAATATCTGTTCTTCAGCGGTTCTTTGGGATGACTGATGTGCTATATAGAACGGCTGAAGAACCATACAGGGGCTTAACAGGTTCTTTATATGGAAGATACTTCTGAAGAACCTTTGAAGAACCACTGAAGCACCAAGTTATGGTTCTATATTGCACTTAAAGTGGTTCCCCTATGATTACGAGCCAAGAACCACTTTTACTGCTATATAGCACCCTCTTTTTAGAGTGTATCCCTTTAAATCTAGGGCTATTTAACTAAGGTAATTACATCTGTTCTGAGTGGGTAACAGACAGCAGCAACAGTTGCGCTTAAATGACGTTGCTGTCGACCAGCTTGCGCCACTAAATAGTTCCATTTGCCGGTGCGAATGCGATCGGAGAAATGGCCTAAGGAAAAACTTGTTCCTGAACTTATCCGGTCGGAAGGCACCTTTAGAACCTAATATTAAATGATGCATTTTTCTGTTTAAGAACATTTTTGTTTGATTCTGTACAATAAAAAAAATATATATATTGTGTAGGATAAAGACGCTGTTGTAGCATTTTTTGCTCAAATATTTGCTTTTGAAGATCCTTTGAAATCCCCTCATCACATATCCCAGAACTCCATTAAGTAGGCACCAATTTACCCGCTGCTTAAGCTTGTAACACATCTGTCTGTCTTGTGTTTTGCTTGTGAAATCAAGCTATTCATTTTTTCAAAGTTCACTGAAGACCAGTGGTGGACAGTAACGAAGTAAATTTACCTGAGTACTGTACTTAAGTACACTTTTTGAGTATCTGTACTTTACTTGAGTATTATTTTTTCTGAGTACTTGTACTTTAACTTCACTACATTTGAAAGACAAATATCATACTTTTTACTCCACTACATTTATAAAAAGGTCCAAAAGTAGAAAATGGTTTCTATGCAGCGGGGTTTCGTGTGTGCGCAATTTATCTGGCTTGCGATCTGCCAGGACCTTTTACTGTTGCCAAGTATTTCAGTTTTTCTAAGCTCGCGGTTTTCCGGCAAGTTTTGAATGGCCATTTGGCAGATTTTTTTAACGCAAATCTGGCAACTCTGGGATCTTCCCCGCTAAACTAATGTAAACGTAGGGGCTGCTACACCATTGATAGCGCTCTAAAAAGGCAAATAGAACAATAAAAGACAAAAAGGCACATGTTAAAGTGTGGTGTAATCATCTGTGGGTTACGATCAGTCAAAGATCGTAGAAACATCGTCATGAAAATGATCAGCATAACGGCTAAACGGTAAATAAGCTTCACATACACCTTGAGCTACGCCTGCGTGTTAACTTCTGATCTGCTGCTTTATCATTTAAAGCGATTTGGAAAATGAATGATGTTTTTACTGAAGTAACTATAGTTGAAGTATTCCTGTATATCTGTATAAAACAATAGAATCCTGCCCAAAATATAACATAAAATGTAATGGATTTAATGGTTATAATGGGAATTGTACTATGGATACTTGTTGTCTACTTGTATGTGATGGATTCTATTGATGGGATGGTAAATCCTATTGGAATAAAACCCAAAACACACTACAAAGAGGAATTTAATTTAAAAATCTCATTCTAATAAAAAAAATCATTGTTTTTTTTCAGCAGGGATTGTATTTGCAGTAAAACCACAGTATCCACAAATTTACCATTTTCTTTATATAGGAACCATACTCCAATTAATAATCTTTAGTAAGACCACTGCAACTAAACATACCAGTTTCATTATACTAGCTATAGTTTATGTTTGTAGTTAAATTATGGTAATACAAATGGTAATTGTAATTACTGGTAAATTGCTGCTAAAACTGGTAAAGGGAATATACAAAATATAAGAACACTGCTCATAAATACATATAGGACTAGGGGGCTAATGAGGATAATAGGCTAAATGATCATACAGGATTATATCTAAACTAAACATATATGTGCTAAACATGTGAAGCTCTTAAAGGAGTTGCTCACTGCAAAATTTGCCCCCATTGACTTTCCATAGTAGGAATAAAAACTACTATGGAAAGTCAATGGGGGCAAAATTTGAAGTGAACTACTCCTTTAATACCACTGATTCTGTGAGCTACTCGGTGTATTCAGTAGGTTGCTTCAGAGGCATAAGGTATACGACAATAAAACAATGCACAACTGACATAAAGGAAATTTACTTTTAATACTTGAGTACGTTTAAAAGCACATACTTCTGTACTTTTACTTAAGTAAGAATCTGTCTTTACAACTTTTACTTGTAGTGGAGTAATATTTGACCAGTAGTATCTGTACTTTCACTCAAGTAAGGAAGTTGTGTACTTCGTCCACCTCTGGACTTCTGACTAGTGTAGGGCAGTCTTGACATACGCGTCACACCGACTGAGATTAACAAAGCATAACCCCTTCTTCTGACCTCGCATTCACTAAATTGAGTGACTCTTCAGTCAAATATTTAGTAAATAACTGTATACGTCAAATAACAAAGCAAGAAGGAGAACGGGAAAGACATAAGGGTGTTCTAGAAGGTGTTCTCCTTTTTTCTACAGGAGATGCAAACGATTGTTCACGAAGAAAAAAGGTGTTTGATTTTCACCTTTTCTGCTTGTGGTAATGGGAGTTATGCAAGCGAGTAGGGCCGGCCTACGCGCCAAATAAAAATACCGCTGGCCGCTGAGCGCTACGCTGTGCTTACTGCAGAGCTGCAGGCCTGGGGTCAGTGAGTCAGTCGTCAATCCACAGCTGTCCTCAACTTCTCTATTCTCACTACACACACACATACACACTCATCCTCCTCTGTACTGCGGCCTGCAGCTAAACACACTTCGAGTGATATAAACATAGTGTAGCGCTCCAGCTCTCTGGCCTGTGCTGGATGCACCAATGATAAATGATGCCATTTACAAACATGTTAAAAATAAGGATCTGAATGATATCTGGGGCTGAGAGAATCGGTAACAAGCTATCGGCAGGTTTAATGAAGCCACACATGCAGTGCAAGAGTCCAAGAGCATACTAAAAAAAGGTGTTTATGTTATATAAAGGAAACTTGAATGTTCTGTTTCTACGCTTTACATTTTCAATCAAATGAACCAACAGGTCAACCGGTCGGATGTCTCTTCTTCAAATATTCAGTTACCTATTGTGTCATGTACACTTGATGAAAACTTCATCTTGACTATGCAAAAACCCACCGTACTGCATACGTATTGACTGCTTATGACTCGTGCCACACAATAAGACAAAACTGTATCAAAGGATGACAGCAAACGTAATCATTTCATCTGAAAAACAAATTAGCAGCCATCTCACGCTGAAAATATTCTAATGGTATCATTATTGTAGCGTAATACATTTTTACACTCGAGTCACAGGTGACTGGGTTTAAAGGAAGTACGTGTGTGCGCGCACCATTACAGGTCTCCACTCTACCCATCCCATCTAACTGAAGAAGCCTCTCCACTGACTGCTTGTGCAGTCGCTGAAGAGTCTCTCTGCGCAGCATACCGCCCCCTCGGGACCACGACCCCCCGCTATACCTGCTTCCCCGCACAACCCTCCCCCCGCCACCCACGCAAACACACACAGACAGACAAACAGCGACTCCAAAATGGACAGACGCAAATACCTATAATACACATGAAGATTAGTGGGACACGATGGAAAAGATTCGTTAAAATGAGGATTAGTTTAAAAAAGCATTAAAATCGAGAGAGAAGCTAAAGAGAAAACACAAATGGGACATTGGTTAAATTAACCCGCTATTCTGTCCAGAATACATCAGGCACAAGCACTGGTCTAGTTTTGGTTTGAGTGTCCAGAGCTAAACTCGCCGTATTGTGTGTATAGAACATTGGAGTATTATGATGAGTATTACATTATGAATATGTTCTTTTGTTGCAAAAGAACATCACACGTCAAATTACATTTCAAATTGATACTTCTGTATCGGCGTAATATAACGCTTTTTGTAATCTATAATGTCTTTTGTAATGCAAATTGCATATTACAGTGTAAATTGTGCAAATCTATAATGTAGACTTCATCTTTTTGATGCATTTTTATCATGCTGTACAACACTACCGTGTTTACTAGAAGAAGGTGCGACTCTCACATTGTCCTGTTTATACAACAGCTTACATTCAACATGAATGAATAACTAAAGTCAAACTTCTACTGTAAACAACACCTTTAACCATGACTAAAGTAAACTGTCCCTCTGGCTAATAACTGAACTGTGTGTGAACGTAAATGTATTTAGAAATCTAAAACAAAGGAGACAACCAGATTCTAATAAAAAAACTGAATGTGCACTGTAACCTCCACACAACCTACTGATTTCAGTTCAGTCCTCTACCACGGATCTAAAGACATCACATCAACATGACCCAGCAGACACTGACAACAGCTGCATGTGTGCCAAATTTACAGCAAGCGATGGCAAAGGTCAATGTAAATCACTCATGAATAATGATCATTGATATCGAACCTAAAAAGTCAGCGGTCACGTATGTGTTCACAATAGATCCCATGCAGTTAAAACAGAGAAGAGATCTTTCAAATGATCCAGCGTTCATCCCGGCACACAGTACTTCGTTCTGGCAGGGTTGAAAAATAGACACCTTATCAAATCTTATAAAAGAGGCATACTTTAAAAAATAATTTGATCCAGTAAAAGGGAGTGATGTTTCCTTTTGTACATTACATACATTACTTTTTTCTTTGGTGTATGAAGTATCGAGTATGACCTGAGGACAGGTGGCACTGAGTAAAACTGACCATCTCCATTTCAATTGAACAGAAATAACTCCTATTCCTATTTAACTAATGCCATGTACTATGTGACATGTGACTTCAGAATCAGCGAGTGATCTGTCATCATAAAAGATATGATCTTGGCCACAGGTCTATTTAAAGTGTATGAATTACCTTTTTTATGTAACAGATACATACAAGTGTGAAATTATCACGTCTGTGAGTGATAAATAATCTGAAGTGGAAGATAAAACAAACTACGAAACCAAAGGGAAGTTAAATATACTTTAATCTAGAACTTTTACTCACACTTTTGCTTGCTGACCCAAAAAACACTTCTATTTAGCTGAATATAAACTAGAAGCAGTGATATTTGGAACAGGGTATCCACAAGAGTGGCAGAAGAAGAGACAGACGGGGAGAGAGAGAGAATTTCAGGAGTATTCGTGTACTGTGAGGCTATCCATCTCCTGTTGCCTAGCAACTACAGTAAGCAGGAGTCCTATGGGTTAAAGGGTTTTAGGAACACTGCATTACTATAGCCGAATCCTTCTTCTCACTGCTCTTACAGGTTTTTACTTTCCCACTCATTATCAGCAACATCTACACACCCTATGTACTGTCTCTCAAGCATCATCGTGTATAACATCAGGATGATATACGCTGCAATTATGCATATATAGCATCATCTATGTGATCAATGTGACAGTATGAATAAAAAGTCAGACACTGAAAGATGCGGTCATTAAACTTCTGATGAATGGAGACTCTTTCAAAAGAATTTTTCAAAGAAAACCTACTGTGTACATGATGTGGTTATGGTTCCTCCACAGAAAGTCTGAAGAATGACATTCAGGGCAGAAATTAACACTACTTATTTGTTGCCTAATAATTTATTAATTCTTAGTTTTCATATGTGGTGACAAGGAAGGTTATCAATGGAAGTGTCACACCAACAACACAAGAGCACGTCAAGGCCATGACAACTCCTATTTGCAGTTAAATTGAATACAACAAGATATTCAATAAAAACAAAAACATATACCCAAAGCAGTTTATACTCCATGTGGAATAATGTTATTTGAGAAATATTTCACCACAAGGAATGTGCTTTATCAAAGTAAATAAAGTTAAACTTGAATATATGACTAAACTTTTGTATTTAAACCTGGCATAGTCATTGGAAAGCTTGCATATGCATATTCCCCTGTGTTCTACAGCTCACGCCTCAAATAAATTGCTGGCCAGAGGGAATTTACTGCATTAACATCGACCAGGCTCATACAATAGCATCAATACCCAGTAGGGTCAATTCTGAAAGAATTTCAGTGTGCTTTATTTTGAGGGAAGGAAGAACTAGGAACAGCTAGGGGTCTAGTGGTTAACCCGAGTAGATTATTCAATGGCAGAAGCTGATACCTATATCTAGGAGTAAGGGTGAGCAATATAATTCAGATATACAGTATTTAATGTTGAATTCATTAGATAGCATACATGCAAGGTTTAAATTAAACAACCTGACAACTTCTGTCAATTTAACAAGCATATAACTTGTTCACGCAGATCACCTTTAAAGCGGCCTTAACACACGCGGTTTCTGCCAATCTCATATTAATCTTGAGTACCTATTAGGGATGGGAATCGTATTGTGCATAATTCTGATCTATTGTGCATAATTCTGATCATTTTGTTGATTGTTGTATTTGCACATTGCACTTTTGGGCTCTGTTGTACACCCCACTTATAAGAAGTATTCATAGGAATGATATTACCATATATGTGTTAATAATCAGACCAATGATTGAGTGTTACAAGTGAATATATGAAGATGATTTAATGATTTAATGACATAATCAGTATACTTAAGCATTGATTGAGTGTTGTTTGAACATATAAGTATATTTTAATCATTTTAACCAAGTATAGAACAGTTTTCAGCAATCTGAGATCTGTTTGAGGCCTGACCTAGATAAAGTTCAGAAGGTTGAACATGTAGTTCACTTTGTGGCCTGAAAACTGGTACCAACAGGAAAACTTATTTTTAAAAACCAAGTAAAGGTCGACATTCCACCATTAGATACAAACCTTGTTGCCTAGAAAATAATAGTGGCAGACAAGAATGATTGGATAATAAAAACTAAAAGATAAAGGGAATTTACCTGATTGGTTTAGGAAAGAACCTCCTTTCCTAAGTTTCACTATAACTGTAGGCTGGAAAACACTTTAACTCCTTGACACCTGAACCTTCTTTGTCTGAGAGATTTTTTGAACTTCAAGATCGACTTTTACCACATCAATCGCAGGGTACCTCCCGATACGATTCGATACGCGATACAGGGCTCACGATACCGATAATATCACAATGCGCCGATTATGCGATAATCGATATATCGCTTGGCAATTCTATAACAATACATCACGACATCTGTAAATGAAGGGAAAAAAGGATCTATTAGATGAGCATTTTTAGTATGTTGCGACTCTCTGTCTTTAGGTTTGTTTATTCTTGCGCTTGTCTTTGGACTGTGAGTCTCTGGTGACTCCACACGCGTCTGCCAAAACGGGGGTTTGCGGCGCGTCACGTCACGTCAAAGCGCTCACGCTATGAGGATCATCGTGCATTTCAATGCAAGTTTCGCCTCGGCTCGCCTAAAGTTGAACTTTATAAAAACTATAAAAGCTTTACAAAACAATCTGACTTCTGAAATACGTGAGAATGAGCTTTTTTAATATGCACGCACAGATACCTGCACCGGACTGGAGCGAATCACGAAACTACAGACTGAAAGAAGGTCAAAAGAGTATTCCCAACTTGCAGAGCGCTGAGTTAACCACGTCTACTTATTTACATTCACTACGAAATCCAAAGTGCGCCCAAACTTTTGATTTAAAAGACGCTGGTGCATCTCTAATTTGTTGTTGGTCTGCCATTATGCTCGTATTTCTTCTCCGCTGTGAATTACAATTTCCGTTCGTCTGACCATCCGTAATCTGGGAGCGTCACCACAAGAAATATGTGGGTACTGCCGTTCTGGTAAGCACAGTGTAGGTATGAATTTAGATCTTTTGTATTTGAAAATAAATCGATACTTTGTGCCAGAGTATTGATAACGTCTCGCGGGCTGAAATGTCGCGATAAATCGCCATATCGATTTTTTTTCCCCACCCCTAGTACCTATAGAGTAGTATTGCATACTTTGTATCTTCAAAGAGTATTTAGTTTGATCACATTTATAAAAGATAGATACAGCTGTACGATTATTTCCGAAAGCATACGGCACGTGCGGGGGGGTGGGGTTAGGCTGAACTAAAGCACGAGCGCATCCATTGCCAACAAAGCACAGACATCAGTTT